>NW_027316609.1:150000-187500 GCF_033978685.3 Nerophis lumbriciformis | reverse complement strand
TCCAAAAAAAAGGCGTGAATTTGACTAAGTGTCTAGGAGCATTTCCCTTTAAGAAGGCCGACGTGCTATGGTTCTCCACCTGGGTACGGAACGCCAAATTAGTCCCTCTCCTAGCTGGAAGTCCAAAAAAAAGGCGTGAATTTGACTAAGTGTCTAGGAGCATTTCCCTTTAAGAAGGCCGACGTGCTATGGTTCTCCACCTGGGTACGGAACGCCAAATTAGTCCCTCTCCTAGCTGGAAGTCCAAAAAAAAGGCGTGAATTTGACTAAGTGTCTAGGAGCATTTCCCTTTAAGAAGGCCGACGTGCTATGGTTCTCCACCTGGGTACGGAACGCCAAATTAGTCCCTCTCCTAGCTGGAAGTAGTCAAAAAAAGGCGGAAATTTGACTAAGTGTCATTATTTTAGAGTACCAGGCCTCTATAGAAAAGTTTGGTTTTTTGTCTATGTGTCATCATTTTAGAGTACCAGGCCTCTATAGAAAAGTTTGGTTTTTTGTCTATGTGTCATCATTTTAGAGTACCAGGCCTCTATAGAAAAGTTTGGTAAATTTGACTAAGTGTCTAGGAGCATTTCCCTTTAAGAAGGCCGACCTGCTATGGTTCTCCACCCGGGTACGGAAAGCAAAATTAGTCCCTCTCCTCGCTGGAAGTCCAAAAAAAAAAGGCGTGAATTTGACTAAGTGCCTAGGAGCATTTCCCTTTAAGAAGGCCGACGTGCTATGGTTCTCCACCTGGGTCAGGAAAGCAAAATTGTCCCTCTCCTCGCTGGAAGTCCAAAAAAAAGGCGTAAATTTGACTAAGTGCCTAGGAGGATGTCCCTTAAAGAAGGCCGACGTGCTATGGTTCTCCACCTGGGTCTGGAACGCCAAATTAGTCCCTCTCCTAGTTGGAAGTCATCAAAAAAAGGCGGAAATTTGACTAAGTGCCATCATTTTAGAGTACCAGGACTATAGTGGGGGAATTGGAGCCCTCTGGTGGACACTCGCTGCAAATGCACCCTGAATTAAAGACATTATTTCCAGTTCTTTTGGGGCCCTATTTTCAGGCGTAAATTTGACTAAGTGTCTAGGGGCATTTCCCTTTAAGAAGGCCGACGTGCTATGGTTCTCCACCTGGGTCTGGAACGCCAAATTAGTCCCTCTCCTCGCTGGAAGTCCAAAAAAAAGGCGTGAATTTGACTAAGTGCCTAGGAGGATGTCCCTTTAAGAAGGCCGACGTGCTATGGTTCTCCACCTGGGTCAGGAAAGCAAAATTGTCCCTCTCCTCGCTGGAAGTCAAAAAAAAAGGCGTGAATTTGACTAAGTGCCTAGGAGGATGTCCCTTTAAGAAGGCCGACGTGCTATGGTTCTCCACCTGGGTCAGGAACGCAAAATTGTCCCTCTCCTCGCTGGAAGTCCAAAAAAAAGGTGTAAATTTGACTAAGTGCCTAGGAGGATGTCCCTTTAAGAAGGCCGACGTGCTATGGTCCTCCACCTGGGTCAGGAACGCAAAATTGTCCCTCCCCTCGCTGGAAGTCCAAAAAAAAGGCGGAAATTTGACTAAGTGCCTAGGAGGATGTCCCTTTAAGAAGGCTGACCTGCTATGGTTCTCCACCCGGGTGCGGAAAGCAAAATTAGTCCCTCTCCTCGCTGGAAGTCCAAAAAAAAGGCGGAAATTTGACTAAGTGCCTAGGAGGATGTCCCTTTAAGAAGGCCGACGTGCTATGGTCCTCCACCTGGGTCAGGAACGCAAAATTGTCCCTCCCCTCGCTGGAAGTCCAAAAAAAAAGGCGGAAATTTGACTAAGTGCCTAGGAGGATGTCCCTTTAAGAAGGCCGACGTGCTATGGTCCTCCACCTGGGTCAGGAACGCAAAATTGTCCCTCTCCTCGCTGGAAGTCCAAAAAAAAGGTGTAAATTTGACTAAGTGCCTAGGAGGATGTCCCTTTAAGAAGGCCGACGTGCTATGGTCCTCCACCTGGGTCAGGAACGCAAAATTGTCCCTCCCCTCGCTGGAAGTCCAAAAAAAAGGCGGAAATTTGACTAAGTGCCTAGGAGGATGTCCCTTTAAGAAGGCTGACCTGCTATGGTTCTCCACCCGGGTGCGGAAAGCAAAATTAGTCCCTCTCCTCGCTGGAAGTCCAAAAAAAAGGCGGAAATTTGACTAAGTGCCTAGGAGGATGTCCCTTTAAGAAGGCCGACGTGCTATGGTCCTCCACCTGGGTCAGGAACGCAAAATTGTCCCTCCCCTCGCTGGAAGTCCAAAAAAAAAGGCGGAAATTTGACTAAGTGCCTAGGAGGATGTCCCTTTAAGAAGGCCGACGTGCTATGGTCCTCCACCTGGGTCAGGAACGCAAAATTGTCCCTCTCCTCGCTGGAAGTCCAAAAAAAAGGTGTAAATTTGACTAAGTGCCTAGGAGGATGTCCCTTTAAGAAGGCCGACGTGCTATGGTCCTCCACCTGGGTCAGGAACGCAAAATTGTCCCTCCCCTCGCTGGAAGTCCAAAAAAAAGGCGGAAATTTGACTAAGTGCCTAGGAGGATGTCCCTTTAAGAAGGCTGACCTGCTATGGTTCTCCACCCGGGTGCGGAAAGCAAAATTAGTCCCTCTCCTCGCTGGAAGTCCAAAAAAAAGGCGGAAATTTGACTAAGTGCCTAGGAGGATGTCCCTTTAAGAAGGCCGACGTGCTATGGTTCTCCACCCGGGTCCGGAACTCAAAATTAGTCCCTCTCCTAGTTGGAAGTCATCAAAAAAAGGCGGAAATTTGACTAAGTGCCATCATTTTAGAGTACCAGGACTATAGCTGGGGAATTGGAGCCCTCTGGTGGACACTCGCTGCAAATGCACCCTGAATTAAACACATTATTTCCAGTTCTTTTGGGGCCCTATTTTCAGACGTTGTGGAGCCCTCCAGTGGACCCCCGCCTCCAATGCACCCCCATAATTATAGACATCACCCCCCAAATTAAAGACATTATTTCCAGTTCTTTTGGGGCCCTATTTTCAGCCGGTTTGGCGTATTTCCTTGACGCCGGGGAGTCCTACAGGTGTTCCCGGGGAATGAGAGGCCTTTTGTGGGCCAGAAAGAGTGGGGAACCCTTGGAGCCCCTATTTTCAGACAGTTTGGCTTATTTCGGTGACGCCGGGGCGTCCATCAGGTCTTCCCGGGGAATGAGAGGCCTTTTGTGGCCATATGTCAACAAAAGAGTGGGGAAATGGAGCCCTCCGGTGGACTCCCGCTGCAAATGCACCCCCCAAATTAAAGACATTAATTCCAGGCCTTTTGGGGCCCTATATTCAGACGGTGTGGAGCCCTCCAGTGGACTCCCGCCTCCAATGCACCCCCATAATTATAGACATCACCCCCCAAATTAAACACATCATTTCCAGTTCTTTTGGGCCCCTATTTTCAGACGGTTTGGCGTATTTCCTTGACGCCGGGGAGTCCTACAGGTGTTCCCGGGGAATGAGAGGCCTTTTGTGGGCCAGAAAGAGTGGGGAACCCTTGGAGCCCCTATTTTCAGACAGTTTGCCGTATTTCGGTGACGCCGGGGCGTCCATCAGGTCTTCCCGGGGAATGTGAGGCCTTTCGTGGGCCATATTTTCAGACAGATTGGCCTGTTTCAGTGACGCCGAGGCGTCCATCAGGTCTTCCCGGGGAGTGTGAGGCCTTTTGGGGCCCTATTTTCAGACAGAAAAAAAAGAAAAGTAACCCTTACACTACAAAGGACAGCGGGGAAACGCCCCCCCAGCAAAGTCACAGGGGAAGTGGGGTAGACAAGTGGAGAGTGTCTGGGGAAAAGTCCACAAAATGATCAAAAATCACACCCAGGTACGAGTGCCACAAGTCCCGCCGCGTCCCACCCGAGTCCGAGGTGCCCCCCACATGCCCAAAACGCACCCAGCAAAGGCGCACTGTGAGTGGGGAAGAAAAGTTGGAAAAGTGGGCAAAAGTCCGGAAAAATGACCAAAAACCACACCCAGGTTAGAGCCCCACACGTCCTGCAGTCGCACCCGAGTCCTGGGATGCCCAACATGTCCAAAAAAATCAAAAAAAGCCCAAAAAATCAAAAAAATCCCCGGGCCGTATCTTGGACGCCGGCGTACCGCGTTCGGCCCTCGTGCCGTAGTTTGGCGACCGATTGTAAAAATTTGCCGCGACCGGCTAGTTTTTTTCCTTGGAGTAAATAGAGAGTAGATCCAGCAGAAAATATGCACTATAAACAAAGAGAGGGGGTGAAAGTGGGCAAAAGTCCCGAATTTGATCCAAAATCACACCCAGGTTCGAGTCCCACAAGTCCCGCCGCGTTCCACCAGTGTCTCGGGGTGCCTACAATGTCCACAACTTACCCAGCAAAGGTGCACTGTGATTGGGAAGAAAAGTTGGGAAAGTGGGCAAAAGTCCCGAATTTGATCCAAAATCACACCCAGGTTCAAGTCCCACAAGTCCCGCCGCGTTCCACCAGTGTCACGGGGTGCCTGACATGTCCACGACGCACCCAGCAAAGGCGCACTGTGATTGGGAAGAAAAGTTGGGAAAGTGGGCAAAAGTACCTAATTTGGTCCAAAATCACACCCAGGTTCGAGTCCCACAAGTCCCGCCGCGTTCCACCAGTGTCTCGGGGTGCCTACAATGTCCACGACGCACCCAGCAAAGGCGCACTGTGATTGGGAAGAAAAGTTGGGAAAGTGGGCAAAAGTCCCGAATTTGGTCCAAAATCACACCCAGGTTCGAGTCCCACAAGTCCCGCCGCGTTCCACCAGGGTTCCGGGGTGCCTACAATGTCCACAACGCACCCAGCAAAGGCGCACTGTGATTGGGAAGAAAAGTTGGGAAAGTGGGCAAAAGTCCCGAATTTGGTCCAAAATCACACCCAGGTTCGAGTCCCACAAGTCCCGCCGCGTTCCACCAGTGTCTCGGGGTGCCTACAATGTCCACAACGCACCCAGCAAAGGCGCACTGTGATTGGGAAGAAAAGTTGGGAAAGTGGGCAAAAGTCCCGAATTATGTCCAAAATCACACCCAGGTTCGAGTCCCACAAGTCCCGCCGCGTTCCACCAGTGTCTCGGGGTGCCTACAATGTCCACAACGCACCCAGCAAAGGCGCACTGTGATTGGGAAGAAAAGTTGGGAAAGTGGGCAAAAGTCCCGAATTTGGTCCAAAATCACACCCAGGTTCGAGTCCCACAAGTCCCGCCGCGTTCCACCAGGGTTCCGGGGTGCCTACAATGTCCACGACGCACCCAGCAAAGGCGCACTGTGATTGGGAAGAAAAGTTGGGAAAGTGGGCAAAAGTCCCGAATTTGGTCCAAAATCACACCCAGGTTCGAGTCCCACAAGTCCCGCCGCGTTCCACCAGGGTTCCGGGGTGCCCACAATGTCCACAACGCACCCAGCAAAGGCGCACTGTGATTGGGAAGAAAAGTTGGGAAAGTGGGCAAAAGTCCCGAATTTGGTCCAAAATCACACCCAGGTTCGAGTCCCACAAGTCCCGCCGCGTTCCACCAGGGTTCCGGGGTGCCTACAATGCCTAAGACGCACCCAGCAAAGGCGCACTGTGATTGGGAAGAAAAGTTGGGAAAGCGGGCAAAAGTCCCGAATTTGGTCCAAAATCACACCCAGGTTCGAGTCCCACAAGTCCCGCCGCGTTCCACCAGTGTCTCGGGGTGCCTACAATGTCCACAACTTACCCAGCAAAGGCGCACTGTGATTGGGAAGAAAAGTTGGGAAAGCGGGCAAAAGTCCCGAATTTGGTCCAAAATCACACCCAGGTTCGAGTCCCACAAGTCCCGCCGCGTTCCACCAGTGTCTCGGGGTGCCTACAATGTCCACAACTTACCCAGCAAAGGCGCACTGTGATTGGGAAGAAAAGTTGGGAAAGTGGGCAAAAGTCCCGAATTTGGTCCAAAATCACACCCAGGTTCGAGTCCCACAAGTCCCGCCGCGTTCCACCAGGGTTCCGGGGTGCCTACAATGTCCACGACGCACCCAGCAAAGGCGCACTGTGATTGGGAAGAAAAGTTGGGAAAGTGGGCAAAAGTCCCGAATTTGGTCCAAAATCACACCCAGGTTCGAGTCCCACAAGTCCCGCCGCGTTCCACCAGGGTTCCGGGGTGCCTACAATGTCCACGACGCACCCAGCAAAGGCGCACTGTGATCACACCCAGGTTCGAGTCCCACAAGTCCCGCCGCGTTCCACCAGGGTTCCGGGGTGCCTACAATGTCCACGACTCACCCAGCAAAGGCGCACTGTGATTGGGAAGAAAAGTTGGGAAAGTGGGCAAAAGTCCCGAATTTGGTCCAAAATCACACCCAGGTTCGAGTCCCACAAGTCCCGCCGCGTTCCACCAGGGTCTCGGGGTGCCTACAATGTCCACAACTTACCCAGCAAAGGCGCACTGTGATTGGGAAGAAAAGTTGGGAAAGTGGGCAAAAGTCCCGAATTTGGTCCAAAATCACACCCAGGTTCGAGTCCCACAAGTCCCGCCGCGTTCCACCAGTGTCTCGGGGTGCTAACAATGTCCACGACGCACCCAGCAAAGGCGCACTGTGATTGGGAAGAAAAGTTGGGAAAGTGGGCAAAAGTCCCGAATTTGGTCCAAAATCACACCCAGGTTCGAGTCCCACAAGTCCCGCCGCGTTCCACCAGTGTCTCGGGGTGCCTACAATGTCCACAACTTACCCAGCAAAGGCGCACTGTGAATGGGAAGAAAAGTTGGGAAAGTGGGCAAAAGTCCCGAATTTGGTCCAAAATCACACCCAGGTTCGAGTCCCACAAGTCCCGCCGCGTTCCACCAGGGTCTCGGGGTGCCTACAATGTCCACAACTTACCCAGCAAAGGCGCACTGTGATTGGGAAGAAAAGTTGGGAAAGTGGGCAAAAGTCCCGAATTTGGTCCAAAATCACACCCAGGTTCGAGTCCCACAAGTCCCGCCGCGTTCCACCAGGGTTCCGGGGTGCCTACAATGTCCACAACTTACCCAGCAAAGGCGCACTGTGATTGGGAAGAAAAGTTGGGAAAGTGGGCAAAAGTCCCGAATTTGGTCCAAAATCACACCCAGGTTCGAGTCCCACAAGTCCCGCCGCGTTCCACCAGGGTTCCGGGGTGCCTACAATGTCCACAACTTACCCAGCAAAGGCGCACTGTGATTGGGAAGAAAAGTTGGGAAAGTGGGCAAAAGTCCCGAATTTGGTCCAAAATCACACCCAGGTTCGAGTCCCGCAAGTCCCGCCGCGTTCCACCAGGGTTCCGGGGTGCCTACAATGTCCACAACGCACCCAGCAAAGGCGCACTGTGATTGGGAAGAAAAGTTGGGAAAGTGGGCAAAAGTCCCGAATTTGGTCCAAAATCACACCCAGGTTCGAGTCCCACAAGTCCCGCCGCGTTCCACCAGGGTTCCGGGGTGCCTACAATGTCCACAACGCACCCAGCAAAGGCGCACTGTGATTGGGAAGAAAAGTTGGGAAAGTGGGCAAAAGTCCCGAATTTGGTCCAAAATCACACCCAGGTTCGAGTCCCACAAGTCCCGCCGCGTTCCACCAGGGTTCCGGGGCGCCTACAATGTCCACAACGCACCCAGCAAAGGCGCACTGTGATTGGGAAGAAAAGTTGGGAAAGTGGGCAAAAGTCCCGAATTTGGTCCAAAATCACACCCAGGTTCGAGTCCCACAAGTCCCGCCGCGTTCCACCAGTGTCTCGGGGTGCCTACAATGTCCACAACTTACCCAGCAAAGGCGCACTGTGATTGGGAAGAAAAGTTGGGAAAGTGGGCAAAAGTCCCGAATTTGGTCCAAAATCACACCCAGGTTCGAGTCCCACAAGTCCCGCCGCGTTCCACCAGTGTCTCGGGGTGCCTACAATGTCCACAACGCACCCAGCAAAGGCGCACTGTGATTGGGAAGAAAAGTTGGGAAAGTGGGCAAAAGTCCCGAATTTGGTCCAAAATCACACCCAGGTTCGAGTCCCACAAGTCCCGCCGCGTTCCACCAGTGTCTCGGGGTGCCTACAATGTCCACAACGCACCCAGCAAAGGCGCACTGTGATTGGGAAGAAAAGTTGGGAAAGTGGGCAAAAGTCCCGAATTTGGTCCAAAATCACACCCAGGTTCGAGTCCCACAAGTCCCGCCGCGTTCCACCAGTGTGCCTGACATGTCCACAACGCACCCAGCAAAGGCGCACTGTGAGTGGGCAAGAAAAGTTGGGAAAGTGGGCAAAAGTCCCGAATTTGGTCCAAAATCACACCCAGGTTCGAGTCCCACAAGTCCCGCCGCGTTCCACCAGTGTCTCGGGGTGCCTACAATGTCCACAACGCACCCAGCAAAGGCGCACTGTGAGTGGGGAGAAAAGTTGGGAAAGTGGGCAAAAGTCCCGAATTTGGTCCAAAATCACACCCAGGTTCGAGTCCCACAAGTCCCGCCGCGTTCCACCAGTGTCTCGGGGTGCCTACAATGTCCACAACGCACCCAGCAAAGGCGCACTGTGATTGGGAAGAAAAGTTGGGAAAGTGGGCAAAAGTCCCGAATTTGGTCCAAAATCACACCCAGGTTCGAGTCCCACAAGTCCCGCCGCGTTCCACCAGGGTTCCGGGGTGCCTACAATGTCCACGACGCACCCAGCAAAGGCGCACTGTGATTGGGAAGAAAAGTTGGGAAAGTGGGCAAAAGTCCCGAATTTGGTCCAAAATCACACCCAGGTTCGAGTCCCACTAGTCCCGCCGCGTTCCACCAGGGTTCCGGGGTGCCTACAATGTCCACAACGCACCCAGCAAAGGCGCACTGTGATTGGGAAGAAAAGTTGGGAAAGTGGGCAAAAGTCCCGAATTTGGTCCAAAATCACACCCAGGTTCGAGTCCCACAAGTCCCGCCGCGTTCCACCAGTGTCTCGGGGTGCCTGACATGTCCACAACGCACCCAGCAAAGGCGCACTGTGATTGGGAAGAAAAGTTGGGAAAGTGGGCAAAAGTCCCGAATTTGGTCCAAAATCACACCCAGGTTCGAGTCCCACAAGTCCCGCCGCGTTCCACCAGGGTTCCGGGGTGCCTACAATGTCCACAACGCACCCAGCAAAGGCGCACTGTGATTGGGAAGAAAAGTTGGGAAAGTGGGCAAAAGTCCCGAATTTGAGCCAAAATCACACCCAGGTTCGAGTCCCACAAGTCCCGCCGCGTTCCACCAGGGTTCCGGGGTGCCTACAATGTCCACAACGCACCCAGCAAAGGCGCACTGTGATTGGGAAGAAAAGTTGGGAAAGTGGGCAAAAGTCCCGAATTTGGTCCAAAATCACACCCAGGTTCGAGTCCCACAAGTCCCGCCGCGTTCCACCAGGGTTCCGGGGTGCCTACAATGTCCACAACGCACCCAGCAAAGGCGCACTGTGATTGGGAAGAAAAGTTGGGAAAGTGGGCAAAAGTCCCGAATTTGGTCCAAAATCACACCCAGGTTCGAGTCCCACAAGTCCCGCCGCGTTCCGCCAGGGTTCCGGGGTGCCTACAATGTCCACAACTTACCCAGCAAAGGCGCACTGTGATTGGGAAGAAAAGTTGGGAAAGTGGGCAAAAGTCCCGAATTTGGTCCAAAATCACACCCAGGTTCGAGTCCCACAAGTCCCGCCGCGTTCCACCAGGGTTCCGGGGTGCCTACAATGCCCAAAACGCACCCAGCAAAGGCGCACTGTGAGTGGGGAAGAAAAGTTGGAAAAGTGGGCAAAAGTCCGGAAAAATGACCAAAAACCACACCCAGGTTAGAGCCCCACACGTCCTGCAGTCGCACCCGAGTCCTGGGATGCCCAACATGTCCAAAAAAATCAAAAAAAGCCCAAAAAATCAAAAAAAATCCCCGGGCCGTATCTTGGACGCCGGCGTACCGCGTTCGGCCCTCGTGCCGTAGTTTGGCGACCGATTGTAAAAATTTGCCGCGACCGGCTAGTTTTTTTCCTTGGAGTAAATAGAGAGTAGATCCAGCAGAAAATATGCACTATAAACAAAGAGAGGGAGTTTGGAGGGGGGCAAAAACGCCCTCTTGGAACTTAGTCCCGCCGCGTTCCACCAGGGTTCCGGGGTGCCTGACATGTCCACGACGCACCCAGCAAAGGCGCACTGTGATTGGGAAGAAAAGTTGGGAAAGTGGGCAAAAGTCCCGAATTTGGTCCAAAATCACACCCAGGTTCGAGTCCCACAAGTCCCGCCGCGTTCCACCAGGGTTCCGGGGTGCCTACAATGTCCACAACGCACCCAGCAAAGGCGCACTGTGATTGGGAAGAAAAGTTGGGAAAGTGGGCAAAAGTCCCGAATTTGGTCCAAAATCACACCCAGGTTCGAGTCCCACAAGTCCCGCCGCGTTCCACCAGGGTTCCGGGGTGCCTACAATGTCCACAACGCACCCAGCAAAGGCGCACTGTGATTGGGAAGAAAAGTTGGGAAAGTGGGCAAAAGTCCCGAATTTGGTCCAAAATCACACCCAGGTTCGAGTCCCACAAGTCCCGCCGCGTTCCACCAGGGTTCCGGGGTGCCTGGCATGTCCACAACTTACCCAGCAAAGGCGCACTGTGATTGGGAAGAAAAGTTGGGAAAGTGGGCAAAAGTCCCGAATTTGGTCCAAAATCACACCCAGGTTCGAGTCCCACAAGTCCCGCCGCGTTCCACCAGGGTTCCGGGGTGCCTACAATGTCCACAACGCACCCAGCAAAGGCGCACTGTGAGTGGGAAGAAAAGTTGGGAAAGTGGGCAAAAGTCCCGAATTTGGTCCAAAATCACACCCAGGTTCGAGTCCCACAAGTCCCACCAGTGTTCCGGGGTGCCTACAATGTCCACGACGCACCCAGCAAAGGCGCACTGTGATTGGGAAGAAAAGTTGGGAAAGTGGGCAAAAGTCCCAAATTTGGTCCAAAATCACACCCAGGTTCGAGTCCCACAAGTCCCGCCGCGTTCCACCAGGGTTCCGGGGTGCCTACAATGTCCACAACTTACCCAGCAAAGGCGCACTGTGATTGGGAAGAAAAGTTGGGAAAGTGGGCAAAAGTCCCGAATTTGATCCAAAATTATGCCCGGGTTGGAGTACCACGAGTCCGGCCGCGTTCCACCGGTGTCCCGGGGGTGCCTGGCATGTCCACAACTTACCCAGCAAAGGCGCACTGTGATTGGGAAGAAAAGTTGGGAAAGTGGGCAAAAGTCCCGAATTTGATCCAAAATTATGCCCGGGTTGGAGTACCACGAGTCCGGCCGCGTTCCACCGGTGTCCCGGGGGTGCCTGGCATGTCCACAACTTACCCAGCAAAGGCGCACTGTGATTGGGAAGAAAAGTTGGGAAAGTGGGCAAAAGTCCCGAATTTGATCCAAAATTATGCCCGGGTTGGAGTACCACGAGTCCGGCCGCGTTCCACCGGTGTCCCGGGGGTGCCTGCCATGTCCACAACTTACCCAGCAAAGGCGCACTGTGATTGGGAAGAAAAGTTGGGAAAGTGGGCAAAAGTCCCGAATTTGATCCAAAATTATGCCCGGGTTGGAGTACCACGAGTCCGGCCGCGTTCCACCGGTGTCCCGGGGGTGCCTGGCATGTCCACAACTTACCCAGCAAAGGCGCACTGTGATTGGGAAGAAAAGTTGGGAAAGTGGGCAAAAGTCCCGAATTTGATCCAAAATTATGCCCGGGTTGGAGTACCACGAGTCCGGCCGCGTTCCACCGGTGTCCCGGGGGTGCCTGCCATGTCCACAACTTACCCAGCAAAGGCGCACTGTGATTGGGAAGAAAAGTTGGGAAAGTGGGCAAAAGTCCCGAATTTGATCCAAAATTATGCCCGGGTTGGAGTACCACGAGTCCGGCCGCGTTCCACCGGTGTCCCGGGGGTGCCTGGCACGTCCACAACTTACCCAGCAAAGGCGCACTGTCAGTGGGGAAGACCAAACATGTCTCGGATTTTTTCCAAGTACCTTAACGAGAGAGGCTAAAAAGCACCTGTTTTTACCTTCTCTCGTTGTTGTACTTAGAAAAAAAACGAGAAAATAAAAAATCTGGGTTTTTTTCTAAGTACCTTAACGAGAGAGGCTAAAAAAAACCATTTTTTACCTTCTCTCGTTGTTGTACTTAGAAAAAAAACGAGAAAAAAAATTTTCCCCATTCATTTCAATGGGAGTTCATTTTTTTTTTGGGATTTTTTCTAAGTACCTTAACGAGAGAGGCTTAATTTTTCACCTACTTTTTACCTTCTCTCGATTTTTCGTTTTTTACCTGGTCGACCAAAACACCTCCATCTCGTTACTATGTGCACCATGTCTGACAGGCTGAAATCACAGGGAACGCGTCCGAGTCAAAGTGAGCTATTTTCGGACACAAATATGGTGTTTTTCCCCTCTATCCTCTGGTTCTTTTTTCAAACTGATCTTCCAGCATCTGAGCGACAGGGGCTCATGCAGACACCTGTGTCCGCCCGAGGGGCGCCTTCCCGGACACATATATGGTGCTTCCCCCCTCTTTACCCCGGTCCTTTTTCAAACTGATCTTCCAGCATCTGAGCGACAGGGGCTCATGCAGACACCTGTGTCCGCCCGAGGGGCGCCTTCCCGGACACATATATGGTGCTTTCCCCCTCTTTACCCCGGTCCTTTTTCAAACTGCTCTTCCAGCATCTGAGCGACAGGGGCTCATGCAGACACCTGTGTCCGCCCGAGGGGCGCCTTCCCGGACACATATATGGTGCTTTCCCCCTCTTTACCCCGGTCCTTTTTCAAACTGCTCTTCCAGCTTCTGAGCGACAGGGGCTCATGCAGACACCTGTGTCCGCCTAAGGGGCGCTATCTCGGACACATTTTCAACTTTTCCCGCATGAATGAAATCCTGGAACTGATTCCACCCAGGTACTTAGGACTTCCAGGGCTTGAGCGACAGGGGCTCTGTCCGGAGCGTGTGTCCGCCTAGGGGGCGCTGTCCCGGACACATTTTCAACTTTTCCCGCATGAATGAAATCCTGGAACTGATTCCACCCAGGTACTTAGGGCTTCCAGGGCTTGAGCGACAGGGGCTCTGTCCGGAGCGTGTGTCCGCCTAGGGGGCGCTGTCTCGGACACATTTTCAACTTTTCCCGCATGGATGAAATCCTGGAACTGATTCCACCCAGGTACTTAGGACTTCCAGGGCTTGAGCGACAGGGGCTCTGTCCGGAGCGTGTGTCCGCCTAGGGGGCGCTGTCCCGGACACATTTTCAACTTTTCCCGCATGAATGAAATCCTGGAACTGATTCCACCCAGGTACTTAGGGCTTCCAGGGCTTGAGCGACAGGGGCTCTGTCCGGAGCGTGTGTCCGCCTAGGGGGCGCTGTCTCGGACACATTTTCAACTTTTCCCGCATGAATGAAATCCTGGAACTGATTCCACCCAGGTACTTAGGGCTTCCAGGGCTTGAGCGACAGGGGCTCTGTCCGGAGCGTGTGTCCGCCTAGGGGGCGCTGTCTCGGACACATTTTCAACTTTTCCCGCATGAATGAAATCCTGGAACTGATTCCACCCAGGTACTTAGGGCTTCCAGGGCTTGAGCGACAGGGGCTCTGTCCGGAGCGTGTGTCCGCCTAGGGGGCGCTGTCTCGGACACATTTTCAACTTTTCCCGCATGAATGAAATCCTGGAACTGATTCCACCCAGGTACTTAGGGCTTCCAGGGCTCGAGCGACAGGGGCTCTGTCCGGAGCGTGTGTCCGCCTAGGGGGCGCTGTCTCGGACACATTTTCAACTTTTCCCGCATGAATGAAATCCTGGAACTGATTCCACCCAGGTACTTGGCGCTTCCAGGGCTCGAGCGACAGGGGCTCGGTCCGGAGCGCGCGTCCGCCTAGGGGGCGCTGTCTCGGACACATTTTCAACTTTTCCCGTATGAATGAAATCCTGGACCTCCGTCCAGGTACTCGGGGCTTCCCAGGACTTGAGCGACAGGGGCTCGGACCTGGGAAAAGCCCCGGCCCACTTCCCCTTTCCCCTCTAACCCTCTGGTAAACACGACTTGCCACGGAGCGGCCCTCACCGGCCGGCGTCAGCCGGTTACCCAGGTGGGGGATTCCTCCGGCCCTGCAGGTCTGCCTCTATTGCCGCCCGGCAAGCCCGATTTGAAGCGAGATCGAGACGACCCGTCTGCCCTAGTTGTCCTACATCGGACCCGCTCCGGCTCGGCCCCAGCGTCCCTTCGCGCATATGCCATCCGGGCCCACGCCCCGGGTGGTGCCGGAGGGCCTGGGCAGCGACGGCTGCGGTGCTTCCGGAAACACCTTTTTCGAACCCTAGGCGGCGCCATGAGACACTGCGCGCAACCCATGCCACCCCTTCGTAGACCCGGCAGGACAGCGTGCCGAAAACCACTCTCAGCCGAGCATGATGTTGGCCCCGCGGGACTCCTCGGGCTGTGTGCGACGGCTCACGGCCCGTGCAAGCCGCTTGCGCGCTGACTGAAAGGCAAGTGTCACCGAACGTTCGGCTTAGCCGGTAGGCATCCCGGCCGGGGAATCACAGAAGCCAGTAAACACGCTAGCGGGTCTACCTGGTTGATCCTGCCAGTAGCATATGCTTGTCTCAAAGATTAAGCCATGCAAGTGCAAGTGCAAACGAGTTTGACAGTGAAACTGCGAATGGCTCATTAAATCAGTTATGGTTCCTTTGAACACTCCACCGTTACTTGGATAACTGTGGCAATTCTAGAGCTAATACATGCATACGAGCGCTGACCCTGGACGGGGATGCGCGCATTTATCACACCGAAAACCCATACGGGATTCTAAGGATGGTGTTCGGGTGCCTGGACTGGTTCTAATGAGGTAGCTGAAGGGGGATCGGGCCCCTCAAAACAACAATATAAATGGCAACACACGGGGACCGGGCCCCTTAAGCTGTGATAATCCGAGACCCGCAAGCTCTGGCCACTGGAGGCGTGGTAGTCTTGCCTTAATATTTATATGGACGCCATGAGAAGGTTCCTCATGTGCTGACTTAATAATAACACGGACCAGAGCACCTTCGGGACAATACCCCTGTTACGAGCCCAGCGCGTGTGCGGGCGCGGCTGCCGGTGGACCTCGCGTCTCGGGCAGTCCGCGTTACGCGCGCGACGGGTGGCGGGCAGGGTGAGCCCCACCCCTTTGTGAGCGCACCCCGTGCGCAGCGACCCCTGTTACGAGCCCCCGGCCACGGGGGTGGCGGGCAGGTAAGCTGCGCTCGCGCGGCGACCCCTGTTACGAACCCCCGGCCACGGGGGTGGCGGGCAGGTAAGCTGCGGGCGCGCAGTGACCCCTGTTACGAGCCCCCGGCCACGGGGGTGGCGGGCAGGTAAGCTGCGCGTGCGGAGGGCGCGCGGAGTGACCCCTGTTACGAGCCCCCGGCCACGGGGGTGGCGGGCAGGTAAGCTCCGCATAATAATAACACGGACCAGAGCACCTTCGGGACAATACCCCTGTTACGAGCCCAGCGCGTGTGCGGGCGCGGCTGCCGGTGGACCTCGCGTCTCGGGCAGTCCGCGTTACGCGCGCGACGGGTGGCGGGCAGGGTGAGCCCCACCCCTTTGTGAGCGCACCCCGTGCGCAGCGACCCCTGTTACGAGCCCCCGGCCACGGGGGTGGCGGGCAGGTAAGCTGCGCTCGCGCGGCGACCCCTGTTACGAACCCCCGGCCACGGGGGTGGCGGGCAGGTAAGCTGCGGGCGCGCAGTGACCCCTGTTACGAGCCCCCGGCCACGGGGGTGGCGGGCAGGTAAGCTGCGCGTGCGGAGGGCGCGCGGAGTGACCCCTGTTACGAGCCCCCGGCCACGGGGGTGGCGGGCAGGTAAGCTCCGCGCGCCGCGCGCCCACGATCGAACAAGTTGGGTCTGCCTCTAAGAGAAGGAAATCGGGGCCTTGAGGTGTGGGGCTGGCGGGCTTCTGCCCGTTCTCCTCCGCTCCCTTGGCATGGCATGGTAAGGACCGGATGGTGTTGGACACGTGTGCTACTGGGGAAACTGCCGCGGGCTATTCGCTCTCGTTATCCATACCCACTAGATCCATGGTTTAAGCGGTGCTTCATACTAGCGGTTTGGTCGGTCTACCGCCGTGACGCGCCCCCTTTCGGGGGGGTTTGCTGCACGTGTGAGGGGGGTGGCCGAGCCGCCGGTGTTGGGTGCATTACGCCGGCCATGAGGAAGGTGGTTGATGCAGGGGGGAATTGCCTGGGGGGTCAGAGAGAGACACACGGCCGGTGAATGTCCCCACCGGCGCCCGGGAAGGGATTGAGCAACCCGTTTCCCGGGGGTTTTCTCGTAAGTGCCTGAGGGCCGCCCGGAAGGGGGTGAAGCGTCTCGCGCGTGCGGGGCGAGACCACACCTTCCGCGTGCCGGCCCTCTGCCGGCGTACCAGGCGGGCAGGAGGCCCGCCACGGGGAGAGACCATGGGGCTCAAGTTGTCGACCTCCACGCGGTGAGCCCTGGAAACTAGTGCAAACTAGGCCAACGACAACACCATGGAGCCGGGGGCCGCGGGGCCCCCGCTCGGGCTTTGGAAGTCAAGTCACCAAAAAAAGAAATTTGACTAAGTGTCTAGGAGCAGGTCCCTTTAAGAAGGCCGACCTGCTATGGTTCTCCACCTGGGTCCGTAACGCAAAATTAGTCCCTCTCCTAGCTGGAAGTCAAAAAAAAAAAAGGCGTGAATTTGACTAAGTGTCTAGGAGGATGTCCCTTTAAGAAGGCCGACGTCCCTTGGTTCTCCACCTGGGTACAGAACGCCAAATTAGTCCCTCTCCTAGCTGGAAGTCCAAAAAAAAAGGCGTGAATTTGACTAAGTGTCTAGGAGGATGTCCCTTTAAGAAGGCTGACCTGCTATGGTTCTCCACCCGGGTGCGGAAAGCAAAATTAGTCCCTCTCCTCGCTGGAAGTCCAAAAAAAAAGGCGGAAATTTGACTAAGTGCCTAGGAGGATGTCCCTTTAAGAAGGCTGACCTGCTATGGTTCTCCACCCGGGTACGGAAAGCAAAATTAGTCCCTCTCCTCGCTGGAAGTCCAAAAAAAAGGCGTAAATTTGACTAAGTGCCTAGGAGCATTTCCCTTTAAGAAGGCCGACCTGCTATGGTTCTCCACCCGGGTCCGGAACTCAAAATTAGTCCCTCTCCTAGTTGGAAGTCATCAAAAAAAGGCGGAAATTTGACTAAGTGCCATCATTTTAGAGTACCAGGACTATAGCTGGGGAATTGGAGCCCTCTGGTGGACACTCGCTGCAAATGCACCCTGAATTAAAGACATTATTTCCAGTTCTTTTGGGGCCCTATTTTCAGGCGTAAATTTGACTAAGTGTCTAGGGGCATGTCCCTTTAAGAAGGCCGACCTGCTATGGTTCTCCACCTGGGTCTGGAACGCCAAATTAGTCCCTCTCCTCGCTGGAAGTCCAAAAAAAAGGCGTGAATTTGACTAAGTGCCTAGGAGGATGTCCCTTTAAGAAGGCCGACGTGCTATGGTTCTCCACCCGGGTACGGAAAGCAAAATTAGTCCCTCTCCTCGCTGGAAGTCCAAAAAAAAGGCGTAAATTTGACTAAGTGCCTAGGAGGATGTCCCTTTAAGAAGGCTGACCTGCTATGGTTCTCCACCCGGGTACGGAAAGCAAAATTAGTCCCTCTCCTCGCTGGAAGTCCAAAAAAAAGGCGGAAATTTGACTAAGTGCCTAGGAGGATGTCCCTTTAAGAAGGCCGACGTGCTATGGTTCTCCACCCGGGTCCGGAACTCAAAATTAGTCCCTCTCCTAGTTGGAAGTCATCAAAAAAAGGCGGAAATTTGACTAAGTGCCATCATTTTAGAGTACCAGGACTATAGCTGGGGAATTGGAGCCCTCTGGTGGACACTCGCTGCAAATGCACCCTGAATTAAACACATTATTTCCAGTTCTTTTGGGGCCCTATTTTCAGACGTTGTGGAGCCCTCCAGTGGACCCCCGCCTCCAATGCACCCCCATAATTATAGACATCACCCCCCAAATTAAAGACATTATTTCCAGTTCTTTTGGGGCCCTATTTTCAGCCGGTTTGGCGTATTTCCTTGACGCCGGGGAGTCCTACAGGTGTTCCCGGGGAATGAGAGGCCTTTTGTGGGCCAGAAAGAGTGGGGAACCCTTGGAGCCCCTATTTTCAGACAGTTTGGCTTATTTCGGTGACGCCGGGGCGTCCATCAGGTCTTCCCGGGGAATGAGAGGCCTTTTGTGGCCATATGTCAACAAAAGAGTGGGGAAATGGAGCCCTCCGGTGGACTCCCGCTGCAAATGCACCCCCCAAATTAAAGACATTAATTCCAGGCCTTTTGGGGCCCTATATTCAGACGGTGTGGAGCCCTCCAGTGGACTCCCGCCTCCAATGCACCCCCATAATTATAGACATCACCCCCCAAATTAAACACATCATTTCCAGTTCTTTTGGGCCCCTATTTTCAGACGGTTTGGCGTATTTCCTTGACGCCGGGGAGTCCTACAGGTGTTCCCGGGGAATGAGAGGCCTTTTGTGGGCCAGAAAGAGTGGGGAACCCTTGGAGCCCCTATTTTCAGACAGTTTGCCGTATTTCGGTGACGCCGGGGCGTCCATCAGGTCTTCCCGGGGAATGTGAGGCCTTTCGTGGGCCATATTTTCAGACAGATTGGCCTGTTTCAGTGACGCCGAGGCGTCCATCAGGTCTTCCCGGGGAGTGTGAGGCCTTTTGGGGCCCTATTTTCAGACAGAAAAAAAAGAAAAGTAACCCTTACACTACAAAGGACAGCGGGGAAACGCCCCCCCAGCAAAGTCACAGGGGAAGTGGGGTAGACAAGTGGAGAGTGTCTGGGGAAAAGTCCACAAAATGATCAAAAATCACACCCAGGTACGAGTGCCACAAGTCCCGCCGCGTCCCACCCGAGTCCGAGGTGCCCCCCACATGCCCAAAACGCACCCAGCAAAGGCGCACTGTGAGTGGGGAAGAAAAGTTGGAAAAGTGGGCAAAAGTCCGGAAAAATGACCAAAAACCACACCCAGGTTAGAGCCCCACACGTCCTGCAGTCGCACCCGAGTCCTGGGATGCCCAACATGTCCAAAAAAATCAAAAAAAGCCCAAAAAATCAAAAAAATCCCCGGGCCGTATCTTGGACGCCGGCGTACCGCGTTCGGCCCTCGTGCCGTAGTTTGGCGACCGATTGTAAAAATTTGCCGCGACCGGCTAGTTTTTTTCCTTGGAGTAAATAGAGAGTAGATCCAGCAGAAAATATGCACTATAAACAAAGAGAGGGGGTGAAAGTGGGCAAAAGTCCCGAATTTGATCCAAAATCACACCCAGGTTCGAGTCCCACAAGTCCCGCCGCGTTCCACCAGTGTCTCGGGGTGCCTACAATGTCCACAACTTACCCAGCAAAGGTGCACTGTGATTGGGAAGAAAAGTTGGGAAAGTGGGCAAAAGTCCCGAATTTGATCCAAAATCACACCCAGGTTCAAGTCCCACAAGTCCCGCCGCGTTCCACCAGTGTCACGGGGTGCCTGACATGTCCACGACGCACCCAGCAAAGGCGCACTGTGATTGGGAAGAAAAGTTGGGAAAGTGGGCAAAAGTACCTAATTTGGTCCAAAATCACACCCAGGTTCGAGTCCCACAAGTCCCGCCGCGTTCCACCAGTGTCTCGGGGTGCCTACAATGTCCACGACGCACCCAGCAAAGGCGCACTGTGATTGGGAAGAAAAGTTGGGAAAGTGGGCAAAAGTCCCGAATTTGGTCCAAAATCACACCCAGGTTCGAGTCCCACAAGTCCCGCCGCGTTCCACCAGGGTTCCGGGGTGCCTACAATGTCCACAACGCACCCAGCAAAGGCGCACTGTGATTGGGAAGAAAAGTTGGGAAAGTGGGCAAAAGTCCCGAATTTGGTCCAAAATCACACCCAGGTTCGAGTCCCACAAGTCCCGCCGCGTTCCACCAGTGTCTCGGGGTGCCTACAATGTCCACAACGCACCCAGCAAAGGCGCACTGTGATTGGGAAGAAAAGTTGGGAAAGTGGGCAAAAGTCCCGAATTATGTCCAAAATCACACCCAGGTTCGAGTCCCACAAGTCCCGCCGCGTTCCACCAGTGTCTCGGGGTGCCTACAATGTCCACAACGCACCCAGCAAAGGCGCACTGTGATTGGGAAGAAAAGTTGGGAAAGTGGGCAAAAGTCCCGAATTTGGTCCAAAATCACACCCAGGTTCGAGTCCCACAAGTCCCGCCGCGTTCCACCAGGGTTCCGGGGTGCCTACAATGTCCACGACGCACCCAGCAAAGGCGCACTGTGATTGGGAAGAAAAGTTGGGAAAGTGGGCAAAAGTCCCGAATTTGGTCCAAAATCACACCCAGGTTCGAGTCCCACAAGTCCCGCCGCGTTCCACCAGGGTTCCGGGGTGCCCACAATGTCCACAACGCACCCAGCAAAGGCGCACTGTGATTGGGAAGAAAAGTTGGGAAAGTGGGCAAAAGTCCCGAATTTGGTCCAAAATCACACCCAGGTTCGAGTCCCACAAGTCCCGCCGCGTTCCACCAGGGTTCCGGGGTGCCTACAATGCCTAAGACGCACCCAGCAAAGGCGCACTGTGATTGGGAAGAAAAGTTGGGAAAGCGGGCAAAAGTCCCGAATTTGGTCCAAAATCACACCCAGGTTCGAGTCCCACAAGTCCCGCCGCGTTCCACCAGTGTCTCGGGGTGCCTACAATGTCCACAACTTACCCAGCAAAGGCGCACTGTGATTGGGAAGAAAAGTTGGGAAAGCGGGCAAAAGTCCCGAATTTGGTCCAAAATCACACCCAGGTTCGAGTCCCACAAGTCCCGCCGCGTTCCACCAGTGTCTCGGGGTGCCTACAATGTCCACAACTTACCCAGCAAAGGCGCACTGTGATTGGGAAGAAAAGTTGGGAAAGTGGGCAAAAGTCCCGAATTTGGTCCAAAATCACACCCAGGTTCGAGTCCCACAAGTCCCGCCGCGTTCCACCAGGGTTCCGGGGTGCCTACAATGTCCACGACGCACCCAGCAAAGGCGCACTGTGATTGGGAAGAAAAGTTGGGAAAGTGGGCAAAAGTCCCGAATTTGGTCCAAAATCACACCCAGGTTCGAGTCCCACAAGTCCCGCCGCGTTCCACCAGGGTTCCGGGGTGCCTACAATGTCCACGACGCACCCAGCAAAGGCGCACTGTGATCACACCCAGGTTCGAGTCCCACAAGTCCCGCCGCGTTCCACCAGGGTTCCGGGGTGCCTACAATGTCCACGACTCACCCAGCAAAGGCGCACTGTGATTGGGAAGAAAAGTTGGGAAAGTGGGCAAAAGTCCCGAATTTGGTCCAAAATCACACCCAGGTTCGAGTCCCACAAGTCCCGCCGCGTTCCACCAGGGTCTCGGGGTGCCTACAATGTCCACAACTTACCCAGCAAAGGCGCACTGTGATTGGGAAGAAAAGTTGGGAAAGTGGGCAAAAGTCCCGAATTTGGTCCAAAATCACACCCAGGTTCGAGTCCCACAAGTCCCGCCGCGTTCCACCAGTGTCTCGGGGTGCTAACAATGTCCACGACGCACCCAGCAAAGGCGCACTGTGATTGGGAAGAAAAGTTGGGAAAGTGGGCAAAAGTCCCGAATTTGGTCCAAAATCACACCCAGGTTCGAGTCCCACAAGTCCCGCCGCGTTCCACCAGTGTCTCGGGGTGCCTACAATGTCCACAACTTACCCAGCAAAGGCGCACTGTGAATGGGAAGAAAAGTTGGGAAAGTGGGCAAAAGTCCCGAATTTGGTCCAAAATCACACCCAGGTTCGAGTCCCACAAGTCCCGCCGCGTTCCACCAGGGTCTCGGGGTGCCTACAATGTCCACAACTTACCCAGCAAAGGCGCACTGTGATTGGGAAGAAAAGTTGGGAAAGTGGGCAAAAGTCCCGAATTTGGTCCAAAATCACACCCAGGTTCGAGTCCCACAAGTCCCGCCGCGTTCCACCAGGGTTCCGGGGTGCCTACAATGTCCACAACTTACCCAGCAAAGGCGCACTGTGATTGGGAAGAAAAGTTGGGAAAGTGGGCAAAAGTCCCGAATTTGGTCCAAAATCACACCCAGGTTCGAGTCCCACAAGTCCCGCCGCGTTCCACCAGGGTTCCGGGGTGCCTACAATGTCCACAACTTACCCAGCAAAGGCGCACTGTGATTGGGAAGAAAAGTTGGGAAAGTGGGCAAAAGTCCCGAATTTGGTCCAAAATCACACCCAGGTTCGAGTCCCACAAGTCCCGCCGCGTTCCACCAGGGTTCCGGGGCGCCTACAATGTCCACAACGCACCCAGCAAAGGCGCACTGTGATTGGGAAGAAAAGTTGGGAAAGTGGGCAAAAGTCCCGAATTTGGTCCAAAATCACACCCAGGTTCGAGTCCCACAAGTCCCGCCGCGTTCCACCAGTGTCTCGGGGTGCCTACAATGTCCACAACTTACCCAGCAAAGGCGCACTGTGATTGGGAAGAAAAGTTGGGAAAGTGGGCAAAAGTCCCGAATTTGGTCCAAAATCACACCCAGGTTCGAGTCCCACAAGTCCCGCCGCGTTCCACCAGTGTCTCGGGGTGCCTACAATGTCCACAACGCACCCAGCAAAGGCGCACTGTGATTGGGAAGAAAAGTTGGGAAAGTGGGCAAAAGTCCCGAATTTGGTCCAAAATCACACCCAGGTTCGAGTCCCACAAGTCCCGCCGCGTTCCACCAGTGTCTCGGGGTGCCTACAATGTCCACAACGCACCCAGCAAAGGCGCACTGTGATTGGGAAGAAAAGTTGGGAAAGTGGGCAAAAGTCCCGAATTTGGTCCAAAATCACACCCAGGTTCGAGTCCCACAAGTCCCGCCGCGTTCCACCAGTGTGCCTGACATGTCCACAACGCACCCAGCAAAGGCGCACTGTGAGTGGGCAAGAAAAGTTGGGAAAGTGGGCAAAAGTCCCGAATTTGGTCCAAAATCACACCCAGGTTCGAGTCCCACAAGTCCCGCCGCGTTCCACCAGTGTCTCGGGGTGCCTACAATGTCCACAACGCACCCAGCAAAGGCGCACTGTGAGTGGGGAGAAAAGTTGGGAAAGTGGGCAAAAGTCCCGAATTTGGTCCAAAATCACACCCAGGTTCGAGTCCCACAAGTCCCGCCGCGTTCCACCAGTGTCTCGGGGTGCCTACAATGTCCACAACGCACCCAGCAAAGGCGCACTGTGATTGGGAAGAAAAGTTGGGAAAGTGGGCAAAAGTCCCGAATTTGGTCCAAAATCACACCCAGGTTCGAGTCCCACAAGTCCCGCCGCGTTCCACCAGGGTTCCGGGGTGCCTACAATGTCCACGACGCACCCAGCAAAGGCGCACTGTGATTGGGAAGAAAAGTTGGGAAAGTGGGCAAAAGTCCCGAATTTGGTCCAAAATCACACCCAGGTTCGAGTCCCACTAGTCCCGCCGCGTTCCACCAGGGTTCCGGGGTGCCTACAATGTCCACAACGCACCCAGCAAAGGCGCACTGTGATTGGGAAGAAAAGTTGGGAAAGTGGGCAAAAGTCCCGAATTTGGTCCAAAATCACACCCAGGTTCGAGTCCCACAAGTCCCGCCGCGTTCCACCAGTGTCTCGGGGTGCCTGACATGTCCACAACGCACCCAGCAAAGGCGCACTGTGATTGGGAAGAAAAGTTGGGAAAGTGGGCAAAAGTCCCGAATTTGGTCCAAAATCACACCCAGGTTCGAGTCCCACAAGTCCCGCCGCGTTCCACCAGGGTTCCGGGGTGCCTACAATGTCCACAACGCACCCAGCAAAGGCGCACTGTGATTGGGAAGAAAAGTTGGGAAAGTGGGCAAAAGTCCCGAATTTGAGCCAAAATCACACCCAGGTTCGAGTCCCACAAGTCCCGCCGCGTTCCACCAGGGTTCCGGGGTGCCTACAATGTCCACAACGCACCCAGCAAAGGCGCACTGTGATTGGGAAGAAAAGTTGGGAAAGTGGGCAAAAGTCCCGAATTTGGTCCAAAATCACACCCAGGTTCGAGTCCCACAAGTCCCGCCGCGTTCCACCAGGGTTCCGGGGTGCCTACAATGTCCACAACGCACCCAGCAAAGGCGCACTGTGATTGGGAAGAAAAGTTGGGAAAGTGGGCAAAAGTCCCGAATTTGGTCCAAAATCACACCCAGGTTCGAGTCCCACAAGTCCCGCCGCGTTCCGCCAGGGTTCCGGGGTGCCTACAATGTCCACAACTTACCCAGCAAAGGCGCACTGTGATTGGGAAGAAAAGTTGGGAAAGTGGGCAAAAGTCCCGAATTTGGTCCAAAATCACACCCAGGTTCGAGTCCCACAAGTCCCGCCGCGTTCCACCAGGGTTCCGGGGTGCCTACAATGCCCAAAACGCACCCAGCAAAGGCGCACTGTGAGTGGGGAAGAAAAGTTGGAAAAGTGGGCAAAAGTCCGGAAAAATGACCAAAAACCACACCCAGGTTAGAGCCCCACACGTCCTGCAGTCGCACCCGAGTCCTGGGATGCCCAACATGTCCAAAAAAATCAAAAAAAGCCCAAAAAATCAAAAAAAATCCCCGGGCCGTATCTTGGACGCCGGCGTACCGCGTTCGGCCCTCGTGCCGTAGTTTGGCGACCGATTGTAAAAATTTGCCGCGACCGGCTAGTTTTTTTCCTTGGAGTAAATAGAGAGTAGATCCAGCAGAAAATATGCACTATAAACAAAGAGAGGGAGTTTGGAGGGGGGCAAAAACGCCCTCTTGGAACTTAGTCCCGCCGCGTTCCACCAGGGTTCCGGGGTGCCTGACATGTCCACGACGCACCCAGCAAAGGCGCACTGTGATTGGGAAGAAAAGTTGGGAAAGTGGGCAAAAGTCCCGAATTTGGTCCAAAATCACACCCAGGTTCGAGTCCCACAAGTCCCGCCGCGTTCCACCAGGGTTCCGGGGTGCCTACAATGTCCACAACGCACCCAGCAAAGGCGCACTGTGATTGGGAAGAAAAGTTGGGAAAGTGGGCAAAAGTCCCGAATTTGGTCCAAAATCACACCCAGGTTCGAGTCCCACAAGTCCCGCCGCGTTCCACCAGGGTTCCGGGGTGCCTACAATGTCCACAACGCACCCAGCAAAGGCGCACTGTGATTGGGAAGAAAAGTTGGGAAAGTGGGCAAAAGTCCCGAATTTGGTCCAAAATCACACCCAGGTTCGAGTCCCACAAGTCCCGCCGCGTTCCACCAGGGTTCCGGGGTGCCTGGCATGTCCACAACTTACCCAGCAAAGGCGCACTGTGATTGGGAAGAAAAGTTGGGAAAGTGGGCAAAAGTCCCGAATTTGGTCCAAAATCACACCCAGGTTCGAGTCCCACAAGTCCCGCCGCGTTCCACCAGGGTTCCGGGGTGCCTACAATGTCCACAACGCACCCAGCAAAGGCGCACTGTGAGTGGGAAGAAAAGTTGGGAAAGTGGGCAAAAGTCCCGAATTTGGTCCAAAATCACACCCAGGTTCGAGTCCCACAAGTCCCACCAGTGTTCCGGGGTGCCTACAATGTCCACGACGCACCCAGCAAAGGCGCACTGTGATTGGGAAGAAAAGTTGGGAAAGTGGGCAAAAGTCCCAAATTTGGTCCAAAATCACACCCAGGTTCGAGTCCCACAAGTCCCGCCGCGTTCCACCAGGGTTCCGGGGTGCCTACAATGTCCACAACTTACCCAGCAAAGGCGCACTGTGATTGGGAAGAAAAGTTGGGAAAGTGGGCAAAAGTCCCGAATTTGATCCAAAATTATGCCCGGGTTGGAGTACCACGAGTCCGGCCGCGTTCCACCGGTGTCCCGGGGGTGCCTGGCATGTCCACAACTTACCCAGCAAAGGCGCACTGTGATTGGGAAGAAAAGTTGGGAAAGTGGGCAAAAGTCCCGAATTTGATCCAAAATTATGCCCGGGTTGGAGTACCACGAGTCCGGCCGCGTTCCACCGGTGTCCCGGGGGTGCCTGGCATGTCCACAACTTACCCAGCAAAGGCGCACTGTGATTGGGAAGAAAAGTTGGGAAAGTGGGCAAAAGTCCCGAATTTGATCCAAAATTATGCCCGGGTTGGAGTACCACGAGTCCGGCCGCGTTCCACCGGTGTCCCGGGGGTGCCTGCCATGTCCACAACTTACCCAGCAAAGGCGCACTGTGATTGGGAAGAAAAGTTGGGAAAGTGGGCAAAAGTCCCGAATTTGATCCAAAATTATGCCCGGGTTGGAGTACCACGAGTCCGGCCGCGTTCCACCGGTGTCCCGGGGGTGCCTGGCATGTCCACAACTTACCCAGCAAAGGCGCACTGTGATTGGGAAGAAAAGTTGGGAAAGTGGGCAAAAGTCCCGAATTTGATCCAAAATTATGCCCGGGTTGGAGTACCACGAGTCCGGCCGCGTTCCACCGGTGTCCCGGGGGTGCCTGCCATGTCCACAACTTACCCAGCAAAGGCGCACTGTGATTGGGAAGAAAAGTTGGGAAAGTGGGCAAAAGTCCCGAATTTGATCCAAAATTATGCCCGGGTTGGAGTACCACGAGTCCGGCCGCGTTCCACCGGTGTCCCGGGGGTGCCTGGCACGTCCACAACTTACCCAGCAAAGGCGCACTGTCAGTGGGGAAGACCAAACATGTCTCGGATTTTTTCCAAGTACCTTAACGAGAGAGGCTAAAAAGCACCTGTTTTTACCTTCTCTCGTTGTTGTACTTAGAAAAAAAACGAGAAAATAAAAAATCTGGGTTTTTTTCTAAGTACCTTAACGAGAGAGGCTAAAAAAAACCATTTTTTACCTTCTCTCGTTGTTGTACTTAGAAAAAAAACGAGAAAAAAAATTTTCCCCATTCATTTCAATGGGAGTTCATTTTTTTTTTGGGATTTTTTCTAAGTACCTTAACGAGAGAGGCTTAATTTTTCACCTACTTTTTACCTTCTCTCGATTTTTCGTTTTTTACCTGGTCGACCAAAACACCTCCATCTCGTTACTATGTGCACCATGTCTGACAGGCTGAAATCACAGGGAACGCGTCCGAGTCAAAGTGAGCTATTTTCGGACACAAATATGGTGTTTTTCCCCTCTATCCTCTGGTTCTTTTTTCAAACTGATCTTCCAGCATCTGAGCGACAGGGGCTCATGCAGACACCTGTGTCCGCCCGAGGGGCGCCTTCCCGGACACATATATGGTGCTTCCCCCCTCTTTACCCCGGTCCTTTTTCAAACTGATCTTCCAGCATCTGAGCGACAGGGGCTCATGCAGACACCTGTGTCCGCCCGAGGGGCGCCTTCCCGGACACATATATGGTGCTTTCCCCCTCTTTACCCCGGTCCTTTTTCAAACTGCTCTTCCAGCATCTGAGCGACAGGGGCTCATGCAGACACCTGTGTCCGCCCGAGGGGCGCCTTCCCGGACACATATATGGTGCTTTCCCCCTCTTTACCCCGGTCCTTTTTCAAACTGCTCTTCCAGCTTCTGAGCGACAGGGGCTCATGCAGACACCTGTGTCCGCCTAAGGGGCGCTATCTCGGACACATTTTCAACTTTTCCCGCATGAATGAAATCCTGGAACTGATTCCACCCAGGTACTTAGGACTTCCAGGGCTTGAGCGACAGGGGCTCTGTCCGGAGCGTGTGTCCGCCTAGGGGGCGCTGTCCCGGACACATTTTCAACTTTTCCCGCATGAATGAAATCCTGGAACTGATTCCACCCAGGTACTTAGGGCTTCCAGGGCTTGAGCGACAGGGGCTCTGTCCGGAGCGTGTGTCCGCCTAGGGGGCGCTGTCTCGGACACATTTTCAACTTTTCCCGCATGGATGAAATCCTGGAACTGATTCCACCCAGGTACTTAGGACTTCCAGGGCTTGAGCGACAGGGGCTCTGTCCGGAGCGTGTGTCCGCCTAGGGGGCGCTGTCCCGGACACATTTTCAACTTTTCCCGCATGAATGAAATCCTGGAACTGATTCCACCCAGGTACTTAGGGCTTCCAGGGCTTGAGCGACAGGGGCTCTGTCCGGAGCGTGTGTCCGCCTAGGGGGCGCTGTCTCGGACACATTTTCAACTTTTCCCGCATGAATGAAATCCTGGAACTGATTCCACCCAGGTACTTAGGGCTTCCAGGGCTTGAGCGACAGGGGCTCTGTCCGGAGCGTGTGTCCGCCTAGGGGGCGCTGTCTCGGACACATTTTCAACTTTTCCCGCATGAATGAAATCCTGGAACTGATTCCACCCAGGTACTTAGGGCTTCCAGGGCTTGAGCGACAGGGGCTCTGTCCGGAGCGTGTGTCCGCCTAGGGGGCGCTGTCTCGGACACATTTTCAACTTTTCCCGCATGAATGAAATCCTGGAACTGATTCCACCCAGGTACTTAGGGCTTCCAGGGCTCGAGCGACAGGGGCTCTGTCCGGAGCGTGTGTCCGCCTAGGGGGCGCTGTCTCGGACACATTTTCAACTTTTCCCGCATGAATGAAATCCTGGAACTGATTCCACCCAGGTACTTGGCGCTTCCAGGGCTCGAGCGACAGGGGCTCGGTCCGGAGCGCGCGTCCGCCTAGGGGGCGCTGTCTCGGACACATTTTCAACTTTTCCCGTATGAATGAAATCCTGGACCTCCGTCCAGGTACTCGGGGCTTCCCAGGACTTGAGCGACAGGGGCTCGGACCTGGGAAAAGCCCCGGCCCACTTCCCCTTTCCCCTCTAACCCTCTGGTAAACACGACTTGCCACGGAGCGGCCCTCACCGGCCGGCGTCAGCCGGTTACCCAGGTGGGGGATTCCTCCGGCCCTGCAGGTCTGCCTCTATTGCCGCCCGGCAAGCCCGATTTGAAGCGAGATCGAGACGACCCGTCTGCCCTAGTTGTCCTACATCGGACCCGCTCCGGCTCGGCCCCAGCGTCCCTTCGCGCATATGCCATCCGGGCCCACGCCCCGGGTGGTGCCGGAGGGCCTGGGCAGCGACGGCTGCGGTGCTTCCGGAAACACCTTTTTCGAACCCTAGGCGGCGCCATGAGACACTGCGCGCAACCCATGCCACCCCTTCGTAGACCCGGCAGGACAGCGTGCCGAAAACCACTCTCAGCCGAGCATGATGTTGGCCCCGCGGGACTCCTCGGGCTGTGTGCGACGGCTCACGGCCCGTGCAAGCCGCTTGCGCGCTGACTGAAAGGCAAGTGTCACCGAACGTTCGGCTTAGCCGGTAGGCATCCCGGCCGGGGAATCACAGAAGCCAGTAAACACGCTAGCGGGTCTACCTGGTTGATCCTGCCAGTAGCATATGCTTGTCTCAAAGATTAAGCCATGCAAGTGCAAGTGCAAACGAGTTTGACAGTGAAACTGCGAATGGCTCATTAAATCAGTTATGGTTCCTTTGAACACTCCACCGTTACTTGGATAACTGTGGCAATTCTAGAGCTAATACATGCATACGAGCGCTGACCCTGGACGGGGATGCGCGCATTTATCACACCGAAAACCCATACGGGATTCTAAGGATGGTGTTCGGGTGCCTGGACTGGTTCTAATGAGGTAGCTGAAGGGGGATCGGGCCCCTCAAAACAACAATATAAATGGCAACACACGGGGACCGGGCCCCTTAAGCTGTGATAATCCGAGACCCGCAAGCTCTGGCCACTGGAGGCGTGGTAGTCTTGCCTTAATATTTATATGGACGCCATGAGAAGGTTCCTCATGTGCTGACTTAATAATAACACGGACCAGAGCACCTTCGGGACAATACCCCTGTTACGAGCCCAGCGCGTGTGCGGGCGCGGCTGCCGGTGGACCTCGCGTCTCGGGCAGTCCGCGTTACGCGCGCGACGGGTGGCGGGCAGGGTGAGCCCCACCCCTTTGTGAGCGCACCCCGTGCGCAGCGACCCCTGTTACGAGCCCCCGGCCACGGGGGTGGCGGGCAGGTAAGCTGCGCTCGCGCGGCGACCCCTGTTACGAACCCCCGGCCACGGGGGTGGCGGGCAGGTAAGCTGCGGGCGCGCAGTGACCCCTGTTACGAGCCCCCGGCCACGGGGGTGGCGGGCAGGTAAGCTGCGCGTGCGGAGGGCGCGCGGAGTGACCCCTGTTACGAGCCCCCGGCCACGGGGGTGGCGGGCAGGTAAGCTCCGCATAATAATAACACGGACCAGAGCACCTTCGGGACAATACCCCTGTTACGAGCCCAGCGCGTGTGCGGGCGCGGCTGCCGGTGGACCTCGCGTCTCGGGCAGTCCGCGTTACGCGCGCGACGGGTGGCGGGCAGGGTGAGCCCCACCCCTTTGTGAGCGCACCCCGTGCGCAGCGACCCCTGTTACGAGCCCCCGGCCACGGGGGTGGCGGGCAGGTAAGCTGCGCTCGCGCGGCGACCCCTGTTACGAACCCCCGGCCACGGGGGTGGCGGGCAGGTAAGCTGCGGGCGCGCAGTGACCCCTGTTACGAGCCCCCGGCCACGGGGGTGGCGGGCAGGTAAGCTGCGCGTGCGGAGGGCGCGCGGAGTGACCCCTGTTACGAGCCCCCGGCCACGGGGGTGGCGGGCAGGTAAGCTCCGCGCGCCGCGCGCCCACGATCGAACAAGTTGGGTCTGCCTCTAAGAGAAGGAAATCGGGGCCTTGAGGTGTGGGGCTGGCGGGCTTCTGCCCGTTCTCCTCCGCTCCCTTGGCATGGCATGGTAAGGACCGGATGGTGTTGGACACGTGTGCTACTGGGGAAACTGCCGCGGGCTATTCGCTCTCGTTATCCATACCCACTAGATCCATGGTTTAAGCGGTGCTTCATACTAGCGGTTTGGTCGGTCTACCGCCGTGACGCGCCCCCTTTCGGGGGGGTTTGCTGCACGTGTGAGGGGGGTGGCCGAGCCGCCGGTGTTGGGTGCATTACGCCGGCCATGAGGAAGGTGGTTGATGCAGGGGGGAATTGCCTGGGGGGTCAGAGAGAGACACACGGCCGGTGAATGTCCCCACCGGCGCCCGGGAAGGGATTGAGCAACCCGTTTCCCGGGGGTTTTCTCGTAAGTGCCTGAGGGCCGCCCGGAAGGGGGTGAAGCGTCTCGCGCGTGCGGGGCGAGACCACACCTTCCGCGTGCCGGCCCTCTGCCGGCGTACCAGGCGGGCAGGAGGCCCGCCACGGGGAGAGACCATGGGGCTCAAGTTGTCGACCTCCACGCGGTGAGCCCTGGAAACTAGTGCAAACTAGGCCAACGACAACACCATGGAGCCGGGGGCCGCGGGGCCCCCGCTCGGGCTTTGGAAGTCAAGTCACCAAAAAAAGAAATTTGACTAAGTGTCTAGGAGCAGGTCCCTTTAAGAAGGCCGACCTGCTATGGTTCTCCACCTGGGTCCGTAACGCAAAATTAGTCCCTCTCCTAGCTGGAAGTCAAAAAAAAAAAAGGCGTGAATTTGACTAAGTGTCTAGGAGGATGTCCCTTTAAGAAGGCCGACGTCCCTTGGTTCTCCACCTGGGTACAGAACGCCAAATTAGTCCCTCTCCTAGCTGGAAGTCCAAAAAAAAAGGCGTGAATTTGACTAAGTGTCTAGGAGGATGTCCCTTTAAGAAGGCTGACCTGCTATGGTTCTCCACCCGGGTGCGGAAAGCAAAATTAGTCCCTCTCCTCGCTGGAAGTCCAAAAAAAAAGGCGGAAATTTGACTAAGTGCCTAGGAGGATGTCCCTTTAAGAAGGCTGACCTGCTATGGTTCTCCACCCGGGTACGGAAAGCAAAATTAGTCCCTCTCCTCGCTGGAAGTCCAAAAAAAAGGCGTAAATTTGACTAAGTGCCTAGGAGCATTTCCCTTTAAGAAGGCCGACCTGCTATGGTTCTCCACCCGGGTCCGGAACTCAAAATTAGTCCCTCTCCTAGTTGGAAGTCATCAAAAAAAGGCGGAAATTTGACTAAGTGCCATCATTTTAGAGTACCAGGACTATAGCTGGGGAATTGGAGCCCTCTGGTGGACACTCGCTGCAAATGCACCCTGAATTAAACACATTATTTCCAGTTCTTTTGGTGTTCCCGGGGAATGAGAGGCCTTTTGTGGGCCAGAAAGAGTGGGGAACCCTTGGAGCCCCTATTTTCAGACAGTTTGGCTTATTTCGGTGACGCCGGGGCGTCCATCAGGTCTTCCCGGGGAATGAGAGGCCTTTTGTGGCCATATGTCAACAAAAGAGTGGGGAAATGGAGCCCTCCGGTGGACTCCCGCTGCAAATGCACCCCCCAAATTAAATACATTAATTCCAGGCCTTTTGGGGCCCTATATTCAGACGGTGTGGAGCCCTCCAGTGGACTCCCGCCTCCAATGCACCCCCATAATTATAGACATCACCCCCCAAATTAAAGGCATCATTTCCAGTTCTTTTGGGCCCCTATTTTCAGCCGGTTTGGCGTATTTCCTTGACGCCGGGGAGTCCTACAGGTGTTCCCGGGGAATGAGAGGCCTTTTGTGGGCCAGAAAGAGTGGGGAACCCTTGGAGCCCCTATTTTCAGACAGTTTGGCTTATTTCGGTGACGCCGGGGCGTCCATCAGGTCTTCCCGGGGAATGAGAGGCCTTTTGTGGCCATATGTCAACAAAAGAGTGGGGAAATGGAGCCCTCCGGTGGACTCCCGCTGCAAATGCACCCCCCAAATTAAATACATTAATTCCAGGCCTTTTGGGGCCCTATATTCAGACGGTGTGGAGCCCTCCAGTGGACTCCCGCCTCCAATGCACCCCCATAATTATAGACATCACCCCCCAAATTAAAGGCATCATTTCCAGTTCTTTTGGGCCCCTATTTTCAGACGGTTTGGCGTATTTCCTTGACGCCGGGGAGTCCTACAGGTGTTCCCGGGGAATGAGAGGCCTTTTGTGGGCCAGAAAGAGTGGGGAACACTTGGAGCCCCTATTTTCAGACAGTTTGCCGTATTTCGGTGACGCCGGGGCGTCCATCAGGTCTTCCCGGGGAATGTGAGGCCTTTCGTGGGCCATATTTTCAGACAGATTGGCCTGTTTCAGTGACGCCGAGGCGTCCATCAGGTCTTCCCGGGGAGTGTGAGGCCTTTTGGGGCCCTATTTTCAGACAGGAAAAAAAAGAAAAGTAACCCTTACACTACAAAGGACAGCGGGGAAACGCCCCCCAGCAAAGTCACAGGGGAAGTGGGGTAGACAAGTGGAGAGTGTCTGGGGAAAAGTCCACAAAATGATCAAAAATCACACCCAGGTACGAGTGCCACAAGTCCCGCCGCGTCCCACCCGAGTCCGAGGTGCCCCCCACATGCCCAAAACGCACCCAGCAAAGGCGCACTGTGAGTGGGGAAGAAAATTTGGAAAAGTGGGCAAAAGTCCGGAAAAATGACCAAAAACCACACCCAGGTGAGAGCCCCACACGTCCTGCAGTCGCACCCGAGTCCTGGGATGCCCAACATGTCCAAAAAAATCAAAAAAAGCCCAAAAAATCAAAAAAATCCCCGGGCCGTATCTTGGACGCCGGCGTACCGCGTTCGGCCCTCGTGCCGTAGTTTGGCGACCGATTGTAAAAATTTGCCGCGACCGGCTAGTTTTTTTCCTTGGAGTAAATAGAGAGTAGATCCAGCAGGAAATATGCACTATAAACAAAGAGAGGGAGTTTGGAGGGGGGCAAAAACGCCCTCTTGGAACTTTTGCAGCAGCACACATCAAACTAGCGGGGAGAAGGCATGCATAGCAAAAGTCCACGAAATGATCAAAAATCACACCCAGGTTCGAGTCCCACAAGTCCCGCCGCGTTCCACCAGGGTTCCGGGGTGCCTGACATGTCCACGACGCACCCAGCAAAGGCGCACTGTGATTGGGAAGAAAAGTTGGGAAAGTTGGCAAAAGTCCCGAATTTATCCAAAATTATACCCAGGTTCGAGTCCCACAAGTCCCGCCGCGTTCCACCAGTGTCTCGGGGTGCCTACAATGTCCACAACTTACCCAGCAAAGGTGCACTGTGATTGGGAAGAAAAGTTGGGAAAGTGGGCAAAAGTCCCGAATTTGGTCCAAAATCACACCCAGGTTCGAGTCCCACAAGTCCCGCCGCGTTCCACCAGTGTCTCGGGGTGCCTACAATGTCCACAACGCACCCAGCAAAGGCGCACTGTGATTGGGAAGAAAAGTTGGGAAAGTGGGCAAAAGTCCCGAATTTGGTCCAAAATCACACCCAGGTTCGAGTCCCACAAGTCCCGCCGCGTTCCACCAGGGTTCCGGGGTGCCTACAATGTCCACAACGCACCCAGCAAAGGCGCACTGTGATTGGGAAGAAAAGTTGGGAAAGTGGGCAAAAGTCCCGAATTTGGTCCAAAATCACACCCAGGTTCGAGTCCCACAAGTCCCGCCGCGTTCCACCAGTGTCTCGGGGTGCCTACAATGTCCACAACGCACCCAGCAAAGGCGCACTGTGATTGGGAAGAAAAGTTGGGAAAGTGGGCAAAAGTCCCGAATTTGGTCCAAAATCACACCCAGGTTCGAGTCCCACAAGTCCCGCCGCGTTCCACCAGTGTCTCGGGGTGCCTACAATGTCCACGACGCACCCAGCAAAGGCGCACTGTGATTGGGAAGAAAAGTTGGGAAAGTGGGCAAAAGTCCCGAATTTGGTCCAAAATCACACCCAGGTTCGAGTCCCACAAGTCCCGCCGCGTTCCACCAGGGTTCCGGGGTGCCTACAATGTCCACGACGCACCCAGCAAAGGCGCACTGTGATTGGGAAGAAAAGTTGGGAAAGTGGGCAAAAGTCCCGAATTTGGTCCAAAATCACACCCAGGTTCGAGTCCCACAAGTCCCGCCGCGTTCCACCAGGGTTCCGGGGTGCCTACAATGTCCACGACGCACCCAGCAAAGGCGCACTGTGATTGGGAAGAAAAGTTGGGAAAGTGGGCAAAAGTCCCGAATTTGGTCCAAAATCACACCCAGGTTCGAGTCCCACAAGTCCCGCCGCGTTCCACCAGGGTTCCGGGGTGCCTACAATGTCCACGACGCACCCAGCAAAGGCGCACTGTGATTGGGAAGAAAAGTTGGGAAAGTGGGCAAAAGTCCCGAATTTGGTCCAAAATCACACCCAGGTTCGAGTCCCACAAGTCCCGCCGCGTTCCACCAGGGTTCCGGGGTGCCTACAATGTCCACGACGCACCCAGCAAAGGCGCACTGTGATTGGGAAGAAAAGTTGGGAAAGTGGGCAAAAGTCCCGAATTTGGTCCAAAATCACACCCAGGTTCGAGTCCCACAAGTCCCGCCGCGTTCCACCAGGGTTCCGGGGTGCCTACAATGTCCACAACTTACCCAGCAAAGGCGCACTGTGATTGGGAAGAAAAGTTGGGAAATTTGGCAAAAGTCCCGAATTTGGTCCAAAATCACACCCAGGTTCGAGTCCCACAAGTCCCGCCGCGTTCCACCAGGGTTCCGGGGTGCCTACAATGTCCACAACGCACCCAGCAAAGGCGCACTGTGATTGGGAAGAAAAGTTGGGAAAGTGGGCAAAAGTCCCGAATTTGGTCCAAAATCACACCCAGGTTCGAGTCCCACAAGTCCCGCCGCGTTCCACCAGTGTCTCGGGGTGCCTACAATGTCCACAACTTACCCAGCAAAGGCGCACTGTGATTGGGAAGAAAAGTTGGGAAAGTGGGCAAAAGTCCCGAATTTGATCCAAAATTATGCCCGGGTTGGAGTACCACGAGTCCGGCCGCGTTCCACCGGTGTCCCGGGGGTGCCTGGCATGTCCACAACTTACCCAGCAAAGGCGCACTGTGATTGGGAAGAAAAGTTGGGAAAGTGGGCAAAAGTCCCGAATTTGATCCAAAATTATGCCCGGGTTGGAGTACCACGAGTCCGGCCGCGTTCCACCGGTGTCCCGGGGGTGCCTGGCATGTCCACAACTTACCCAGCAAAGGCGCACTGTGATTGGGAAGAAAAGTTGGGAAAGTGGGCAAAAGTCCCGAATTTGATCCAAATTTATGCCCGGGTTGGAGTACCACGAGTCCGGCCGCGTTCCACCGGTGTCCCGGGGGTGCCTGCCATGTCCACAACTTACCCAGCAAAGGCGCACTGTGATTCAGAAGAAAAGTTGGGAAAGTGGGCAAAAGTCCCGAATTTGATCCAAAATTATGCCCGGGTTGGAGTACCACGAGTCCGGCCGCGTTCCACCGGTGTCCCGGGGGTGCCTGGCATGTCCACAACTTACCCAGCAAAGGCGCACTGTGATTGGGAAGAAAAGTTGGGAAAGTGGGCAAAAGTCCCGAATTTGATCCAAATTTATGCCCGGGTTGGAGTACCACGAGTCCGGCCGCGTTCCACCGGTGTCCCGGGGGTGCCTGCCATGTCCACAACTTACCCAGCAAAGGCGCACTGTGATTCAGAAGAAAAGTTGGGAAAGTGGGGAAAAAAAGGACCGGGAAATATCCAAAATTATGCCCGGGTTGGAGTACCACGAGTCCGGCCGCGTTCCACCGGTGTCCCGGGGGTGCCTGGCACGTCCACAACTTACCCAGCAAAGGCGCACTGTCAGTGGGGAAGACCAAACATGTCTCGGATTTTTTCCAAGTACCTTAACGAGAGAGGCTAAAAAGCACCTGTTTTTACCTTCTCTCGTTGTTGTACTTAGAAAAAAAACGAGAAAATAAAAAATCTGGGTTTTTTTCTAAGTACCTTAACGAGAGAGGCTAAAAAAAACCATTTTTTACCTTCTCTCGTTGTTGTACTTAGAAAAAAAACGAGAAAAAAATTTTTCCCCATTCATTTCAATGGGAGTTCATTTTTTTTTTGGGATTTTTTCTAAGTACCTTAACGAGAGAGGCTTAATTTTTCACCTACTTTTTACCTTCTCTCGATTTTTCGTTTTTTACCTGGTCGACCAAAACACCTCCATCTCGTTACTATGTGCACCATGTCTGACAGGCTGAAATCACAGGGAACGCGTCCGAGTCAAAGTGAGCTATTTTCGGACACAAATATGGTGTTTTTCCCCTCTATCCTCTGGTTCTTTTTTCAAACTGATCTTCCAGCATCTGAGCGACAGGGGCTCATGCAGACACCTGTGTCCGCCCGAGGGGCGCCTTCCCGGACACATATATGGTGTTTTTCCCCTCTATCCTCTGGTCCTTTTTTCAAACTGATCTTCCAGCATCTGAGCGACAGGGGCTCATGCAGACACCTGTGTCCGCCCGAGGGGCGCCTTCCCGGACACATATATGGTGCTTTCCCCCTCTTTACCCCGGTCCTTTTTCAAACTGCTCTTCCAGCATCTGAGCGACAGGGGCTCATGCAGACACCTGTGTCCGCCTAAGGGGCGCCTTCTCGGACACATTTTCAACTTTTCCCGCATGAATGAAATCCTGGAACTGATTCCACCCAGGTACTTAGGGCTTCCAGGGCTTGAGCGACAGGGGCTCTGTCCGGAGCGTGTGTCCGCCTAGGGGGCGCTGTCCCGGACACATTTTCAACTTTTCCCGCATGGATGAAATCCTGGAACTGATTCCACCCAGGTACTTAGGGCTTCCAGGGCTTGAGCGACAGGGGCTCTGTCCGGAGCGTGTGTCCGCCTAGGGGGCGCTGTCTCGGACACATTTTCAACTTTTCCCGCATGGATGAAATCCTGGAA
>NW_027316609.1:77500-137500 GCF_033978685.3 Nerophis lumbriciformis | reverse complement strand
AGTCCAAAAAAAAGGCGTGAATTTGACTAAGTGCCTAGGAGGATGTCCCTTTAAGAAGGCCGACGTGCTATGGTTCTCCACCTGGGTCAGGAAAGCAAAATTGTCCCTCTCCTCGCTGGAAGTCAAAAAAAAAGGCGTGAATTTGACTAAGTGCCTAGGAGGATGTCCCTTTAAGAAGGCCGACGTGCTATGGTTCTCCACCTGGGTCAGGAACGCAAAATTGTCCCTCTCCTCGCTGGAAGTCCAAAAAAAAGGTGTAAATTTGACTAAGTGCCTAGGAGGATGTCCCTTTAAGAAGGCCGACGTGCTATGGTCCTCCACCTGGGTCAGGAACGCAAAATTGTCCCTCCCCTCGCTGGAAGTCCAAAAAAAAGGCGGAAATTTGACTAAGTGCCTAGGAGGATGTCCCTTTAAGAAGGCTGACCTGCTATGGTTCTCCACCCGGGTGCGGAAAGCAAAATTAGTCCCTCTCCTCGCTGGAAGTCCAAAAAAAAGGCGGAAATTTGACTAAGTGCCTAGGAGGATGTCCCTTTAAGAAGGCCGACGTGCTATGGTCCTCCACCTGGGTCAGGAACGCAAAATTGTCCCTCCCCTCGCTGGAAGTCCAAAAAAAAAGGCGGAAATTTGACTAAGTGCCTAGGAGGATGTCCCTTTAAGAAGGCCGACGTGCTATGGTCCTCCACCTGGGTCAGGAACGCAAAATTGTCCCTCTCCTCGCTGGAAGTCCAAAAAAAAGGTGTAAATTTGACTAAGTGCCTAGGAGGATGTCCCTTTAAGAAGGCCGACGTGCTATGGTCCTCCACCTGGGTCAGGAACGCAAAATTGTCCCTCCCCTCGCTGGAAGTCCAAAAAAAAGGCGGAAATTTGACTAAGTGCCTAGGAGGATGTCCCTTTAAGAAGGCTGACCTGCTATGGTTCTCCACCCGGGTGCGGAAAGCAAAATTAGTCCCTCTCCTCGCTGGAAGTCCAAAAAAAAGGCGGAAATTTGACTAAGTGCCTAGGAGGATGTCCCTTTAAGAAGGCCGACGTGCTATGGTCCTCCACCTGGGTCAGGAACGCAAAATTGTCCCTCCCCTCGCTGGAAGTCCAAAAAAAAAGGCGGAAATTTGACTAAGTGCCTAGGAGGATGTCCCTTTAAGAAGGCCGACGTGCTATGGTCCTCCACCTGGGTCAGGAACGCAAAATTGTCCCTCTCCTCGCTGGAAGTCCAAAAAAAAGGTGTAAATTTGACTAAGTGCCTAGGAGGATGTCCCTTTAAGAAGGCCGACGTGCTATGGTCCTCCACCTGGGTCAGGAACGCAAAATTGTCCCTCCCCTCGCTGGAAGTCCAAAAAAAAGGCGGAAATTTGACTAAGTGCCTAGGAGGATGTCCCTTTAAGAAGGCTGACCTGCTATGGTTCTCCACCCGGGTGCGGAAAGCAAAATTAGTCCCTCTCCTCGCTGGAAGTCCAAAAAAAAGGCGGAAATTTGACTAAGTGCCTAGGAGGATGTCCCTTTAAGAAGGCCGACGTGCTATGGTTCTCCACCCGGGTCCGGAACTCAAAATTAGTCCCTCTCCTAGTTGGAAGTCATCAAAAAAAGGCGGAAATTTGACTAAGTGCCATCATTTTAGAGTACCAGGACTATAGCTGGGGAATTGGAGCCCTCTGGTGGACACTCGCTGCAAATGCACCCTGAATTAAACACATTATTTCCAGTTCTTTTGGGGCCCTATTTTCAGACGTTGTGGAGCCCTCCAGTGGACCCCCGCCTCCAATGCACCCCCATAATTATAGACATCACCCCCCAAATTAAAGACATTATTTCCAGTTCTTTTGGGGCCCTATTTTCAGCCGGTTTGGCGTATTTCCTTGACGCCGGGGAGTCCTACAGGTGTTCCCGGGGAATGAGAGGCCTTTTGTGGGCCAGAAAGAGTGGGGAACCCTTGGAGCCCCTATTTTCAGACAGTTTGGCTTATTTCGGTGACGCCGGGGCGTCCATCAGGTCTTCCCGGGGAATGAGAGGCCTTTTGTGGCCATATGTCAACAAAAGAGTGGGGAAATGGAGCCCTCCGGTGGACTCCCGCTGCAAATGCACCCCCCAAATTAAAGACATTAATTCCAGGCCTTTTGGGGCCCTATATTCAGACGGTGTGGAGCCCTCCAGTGGACTCCCGCCTCCAATGCACCCCCATAATTATAGACATCACCCCCCAAATTAAACACATCATTTCCAGTTCTTTTGGGCCCCTATTTTCAGACGGTTTGGCGTATTTCCTTGACGCCGGGGAGTCCTACAGGTGTTCCCGGGGAATGAGAGGCCTTTTGTGGGCCAGAAAGAGTGGGGAACCCTTGGAGCCCCTATTTTCAGACAGTTTGCCGTATTTCGGTGACGCCGGGGCGTCCATCAGGTCTTCCCGGGGAATGTGAGGCCTTTCGTGGGCCATATTTTCAGACAGATTGGCCTGTTTCAGTGACGCCGAGGCGTCCATCAGGTCTTCCCGGGGAGTGTGAGGCCTTTTGGGGCCCTATTTTCAGACAGAAAAAAAAGAAAAGTAACCCTTACACTACAAAGGACAGCGGGGAAACGCCCCCCCAGCAAAGTCACAGGGGAAGTGGGGTAGACAAGTGGAGAGTGTCTGGGGAAAAGTCCACAAAATGATCAAAAATCACACCCAGGTACGAGTGCCACAAGTCCCGCCGCGTCCCACCCGAGTCCGAGGTGCCCCCCACATGCCCAAAACGCACCCAGCAAAGGCGCACTGTGAGTGGGGAAGAAAAGTTGGAAAAGTGGGCAAAAGTCCGGAAAAATGACCAAAAACCACACCCAGGTTAGAGCCCCACACGTCCTGCAGTCGCACCCGAGTCCTGGGATGCCCAACATGTCCAAAAAAATCAAAAAAAGCCCAAAAAATCAAAAAAATCCCCGGGCCGTATCTTGGACGCCGGCGTACCGCGTTCGGCCCTCGTGCCGTAGTTTGGCGACCGATTGTAAAAATTTGCCGCGACCGGCTAGTTTTTTTCCTTGGAGTAAATAGAGAGTAGATCCAGCAGAAAATATGCACTATAAACAAAGAGAGGGGGTGAAAGTGGGCAAAAGTCCCGAATTTGATCCAAAATCACACCCAGGTTCGAGTCCCACAAGTCCCGCCGCGTTCCACCAGTGTCTCGGGGTGCCTACAATGTCCACAACTTACCCAGCAAAGGTGCACTGTGATTGGGAAGAAAAGTTGGGAAAGTGGGCAAAAGTCCCGAATTTGATCCAAAATCACACCCAGGTTCAAGTCCCACAAGTCCCGCCGCGTTCCACCAGTGTCACGGGGTGCCTGACATGTCCACGACGCACCCAGCAAAGGCGCACTGTGATTGGGAAGAAAAGTTGGGAAAGTGGGCAAAAGTACCTAATTTGGTCCAAAATCACACCCAGGTTCGAGTCCCACAAGTCCCGCCGCGTTCCACCAGTGTCTCGGGGTGCCTACAATGTCCACGACGCACCCAGCAAAGGCGCACTGTGATTGGGAAGAAAAGTTGGGAAAGTGGGCAAAAGTCCCGAATTTGGTCCAAAATCACACCCAGGTTCGAGTCCCACAAGTCCCGCCGCGTTCCACCAGGGTTCCGGGGTGCCTACAATGTCCACAACGCACCCAGCAAAGGCGCACTGTGATTGGGAAGAAAAGTTGGGAAAGTGGGCAAAAGTCCCGAATTTGGTCCAAAATCACACCCAGGTTCGAGTCCCACAAGTCCCGCCGCGTTCCACCAGTGTCTCGGGGTGCCTACAATGTCCACAACGCACCCAGCAAAGGCGCACTGTGATTGGGAAGAAAAGTTGGGAAAGTGGGCAAAAGTCCCGAATTATGTCCAAAATCACACCCAGGTTCGAGTCCCACAAGTCCCGCCGCGTTCCACCAGTGTCTCGGGGTGCCTACAATGTCCACAACGCACCCAGCAAAGGCGCACTGTGATTGGGAAGAAAAGTTGGGAAAGTGGGCAAAAGTCCCGAATTTGGTCCAAAATCACACCCAGGTTCGAGTCCCACAAGTCCCGCCGCGTTCCACCAGGGTTCCGGGGTGCCTACAATGTCCACGACGCACCCAGCAAAGGCGCACTGTGATTGGGAAGAAAAGTTGGGAAAGTGGGCAAAAGTCCCGAATTTGGTCCAAAATCACACCCAGGTTCGAGTCCCACAAGTCCCGCCGCGTTCCACCAGGGTTCCGGGGTGCCCACAATGTCCACAACGCACCCAGCAAAGGCGCACTGTGATTGGGAAGAAAAGTTGGGAAAGTGGGCAAAAGTCCCGAATTTGGTCCAAAATCACACCCAGGTTCGAGTCCCACAAGTCCCGCCGCGTTCCACCAGGGTTCCGGGGTGCCTACAATGCCTAAGACGCACCCAGCAAAGGCGCACTGTGATTGGGAAGAAAAGTTGGGAAAGCGGGCAAAAGTCCCGAATTTGGTCCAAAATCACACCCAGGTTCGAGTCCCACAAGTCCCGCCGCGTTCCACCAGTGTCTCGGGGTGCCTACAATGTCCACAACTTACCCAGCAAAGGCGCACTGTGATTGGGAAGAAAAGTTGGGAAAGCGGGCAAAAGTCCCGAATTTGGTCCAAAATCACACCCAGGTTCGAGTCCCACAAGTCCCGCCGCGTTCCACCAGTGTCTCGGGGTGCCTACAATGTCCACAACTTACCCAGCAAAGGCGCACTGTGATTGGGAAGAAAAGTTGGGAAAGTGGGCAAAAGTCCCGAATTTGGTCCAAAATCACACCCAGGTTCGAGTCCCACAAGTCCCGCCGCGTTCCACCAGGGTTCCGGGGTGCCTACAATGTCCACGACGCACCCAGCAAAGGCGCACTGTGATTGGGAAGAAAAGTTGGGAAAGTGGGCAAAAGTCCCGAATTTGGTCCAAAATCACACCCAGGTTCGAGTCCCACAAGTCCCGCCGCGTTCCACCAGGGTTCCGGGGTGCCTACAATGTCCACGACGCACCCAGCAAAGGCGCACTGTGATCACACCCAGGTTCGAGTCCCACAAGTCCCGCCGCGTTCCACCAGGGTTCCGGGGTGCCTACAATGTCCACGACTCACCCAGCAAAGGCGCACTGTGATTGGGAAGAAAAGTTGGGAAAGTGGGCAAAAGTCCCGAATTTGGTCCAAAATCACACCCAGGTTCGAGTCCCACAAGTCCCGCCGCGTTCCACCAGGGTCTCGGGGTGCCTACAATGTCCACAACTTACCCAGCAAAGGCGCACTGTGATTGGGAAGAAAAGTTGGGAAAGTGGGCAAAAGTCCCGAATTTGGTCCAAAATCACACCCAGGTTCGAGTCCCACAAGTCCCGCCGCGTTCCACCAGTGTCTCGGGGTGCTAACAATGTCCACGACGCACCCAGCAAAGGCGCACTGTGATTGGGAAGAAAAGTTGGGAAAGTGGGCAAAAGTCCCGAATTTGGTCCAAAATCACACCCAGGTTCGAGTCCCACAAGTCCCGCCGCGTTCCACCAGTGTCTCGGGGTGCCTACAATGTCCACAACTTACCCAGCAAAGGCGCACTGTGAATGGGAAGAAAAGTTGGGAAAGTGGGCAAAAGTCCCGAATTTGGTCCAAAATCACACCCAGGTTCGAGTCCCACAAGTCCCGCCGCGTTCCACCAGGGTCTCGGGGTGCCTACAATGTCCACAACTTACCCAGCAAAGGCGCACTGTGATTGGGAAGAAAAGTTGGGAAAGTGGGCAAAAGTCCCGAATTTGGTCCAAAATCACACCCAGGTTCGAGTCCCACAAGTCCCGCCGCGTTCCACCAGGGTTCCGGGGTGCCTACAATGTCCACAACTTACCCAGCAAAGGCGCACTGTGATTGGGAAGAAAAGTTGGGAAAGTGGGCAAAAGTCCCGAATTTGGTCCAAAATCACACCCAGGTTCGAGTCCCACAAGTCCCGCCGCGTTCCACCAGGGTTCCGGGGTGCCTACAATGTCCACAACTTACCCAGCAAAGGCGCACTGTGATTGGGAAGAAAAGTTGGGAAAGTGGGCAAAAGTCCCGAATTTGGTCCAAAATCACACCCAGGTTCGAGTCCCGCAAGTCCCGCCGCGTTCCACCAGGGTTCCGGGGTGCCTACAATGTCCACAACGCACCCAGCAAAGGCGCACTGTGATTGGGAAGAAAAGTTGGGAAAGTGGGCAAAAGTCCCGAATTTGGTCCAAAATCACACCCAGGTTCGAGTCCCACAAGTCCCGCCGCGTTCCACCAGGGTTCCGGGGTGCCTACAATGTCCACAACGCACCCAGCAAAGGCGCACTGTGATTGGGAAGAAAAGTTGGGAAAGTGGGCAAAAGTCCCGAATTTGGTCCAAAATCACACCCAGGTTCGAGTCCCACAAGTCCCGCCGCGTTCCACCAGGGTTCCGGGGCGCCTACAATGTCCACAACGCACCCAGCAAAGGCGCACTGTGATTGGGAAGAAAAGTTGGGAAAGTGGGCAAAAGTCCCGAATTTGGTCCAAAATCACACCCAGGTTCGAGTCCCACAAGTCCCGCCGCGTTCCACCAGTGTCTCGGGGTGCCTACAATGTCCACAACTTACCCAGCAAAGGCGCACTGTGATTGGGAAGAAAAGTTGGGAAAGTGGGCAAAAGTCCCGAATTTGGTCCAAAATCACACCCAGGTTCGAGTCCCACAAGTCCCGCCGCGTTCCACCAGTGTCTCGGGGTGCCTACAATGTCCACAACGCACCCAGCAAAGGCGCACTGTGATTGGGAAGAAAAGTTGGGAAAGTGGGCAAAAGTCCCGAATTTGGTCCAAAATCACACCCAGGTTCGAGTCCCACAAGTCCCGCCGCGTTCCACCAGTGTCTCGGGGTGCCTACAATGTCCACAACGCACCCAGCAAAGGCGCACTGTGATTGGGAAGAAAAGTTGGGAAAGTGGGCAAAAGTCCCGAATTTGGTCCAAAATCACACCCAGGTTCGAGTCCCACAAGTCCCGCCGCGTTCCACCAGTGTGCCTGACATGTCCACAACGCACCCAGCAAAGGCGCACTGTGAGTGGGCAAGAAAAGTTGGGAAAGTGGGCAAAAGTCCCGAATTTGGTCCAAAATCACACCCAGGTTCGAGTCCCACAAGTCCCGCCGCGTTCCACCAGTGTCTCGGGGTGCCTACAATGTCCACAACGCACCCAGCAAAGGCGCACTGTGAGTGGGGAGAAAAGTTGGGAAAGTGGGCAAAAGTCCCGAATTTGGTCCAAAATCACACCCAGGTTCGAGTCCCACAAGTCCCGCCGCGTTCCACCAGTGTCTCGGGGTGCCTACAATGTCCACAACGCACCCAGCAAAGGCGCACTGTGATTGGGAAGAAAAGTTGGGAAAGTGGGCAAAAGTCCCGAATTTGGTCCAAAATCACACCCAGGTTCGAGTCCCACAAGTCCCGCCGCGTTCCACCAGGGTTCCGGGGTGCCTACAATGTCCACGACGCACCCAGCAAAGGCGCACTGTGATTGGGAAGAAAAGTTGGGAAAGTGGGCAAAAGTCCCGAATTTGGTCCAAAATCACACCCAGGTTCGAGTCCCACTAGTCCCGCCGCGTTCCACCAGGGTTCCGGGGTGCCTACAATGTCCACAACGCACCCAGCAAAGGCGCACTGTGATTGGGAAGAAAAGTTGGGAAAGTGGGCAAAAGTCCCGAATTTGGTCCAAAATCACACCCAGGTTCGAGTCCCACAAGTCCCGCCGCGTTCCACCAGTGTCTCGGGGTGCCTGACATGTCCACAACGCACCCAGCAAAGGCGCACTGTGATTGGGAAGAAAAGTTGGGAAAGTGGGCAAAAGTCCCGAATTTGGTCCAAAATCACACCCAGGTTCGAGTCCCACAAGTCCCGCCGCGTTCCACCAGGGTTCCGGGGTGCCTACAATGTCCACAACGCACCCAGCAAAGGCGCACTGTGATTGGGAAGAAAAGTTGGGAAAGTGGGCAAAAGTCCCGAATTTGAGCCAAAATCACACCCAGGTTCGAGTCCCACAAGTCCCGCCGCGTTCCACCAGGGTTCCGGGGTGCCTACAATGTCCACAACGCACCCAGCAAAGGCGCACTGTGATTGGGAAGAAAAGTTGGGAAAGTGGGCAAAAGTCCCGAATTTGGTCCAAAATCACACCCAGGTTCGAGTCCCACAAGTCCCGCCGCGTTCCACCAGGGTTCCGGGGTGCCTACAATGTCCACAACGCACCCAGCAAAGGCGCACTGTGATTGGGAAGAAAAGTTGGGAAAGTGGGCAAAAGTCCCGAATTTGGTCCAAAATCACACCCAGGTTCGAGTCCCACAAGTCCCGCCGCGTTCCGCCAGGGTTCCGGGGTGCCTACAATGTCCACAACTTACCCAGCAAAGGCGCACTGTGATTGGGAAGAAAAGTTGGGAAAGTGGGCAAAAGTCCCGAATTTGGTCCAAAATCACACCCAGGTTCGAGTCCCACAAGTCCCGCCGCGTTCCACCAGGGTTCCGGGGTGCCTACAATGCCCAAAACGCACCCAGCAAAGGCGCACTGTGAGTGGGGAAGAAAAGTTGGAAAAGTGGGCAAAAGTCCGGAAAAATGACCAAAAACCACACCCAGGTTAGAGCCCCACACGTCCTGCAGTCGCACCCGAGTCCTGGGATGCCCAACATGTCCAAAAAAATCAAAAAAAGCCCAAAAAATCAAAAAAAATCCCCGGGCCGTATCTTGGACGCCGGCGTACCGCGTTCGGCCCTCGTGCCGTAGTTTGGCGACCGATTGTAAAAATTTGCCGCGACCGGCTAGTTTTTTTCCTTGGAGTAAATAGAGAGTAGATCCAGCAGAAAATATGCACTATAAACAAAGAGAGGGAGTTTGGAGGGGGGCAAAAACGCCCTCTTGGAACTTAGTCCCGCCGCGTTCCACCAGGGTTCCGGGGTGCCTGACATGTCCACGACGCACCCAGCAAAGGCGCACTGTGATTGGGAAGAAAAGTTGGGAAAGTGGGCAAAAGTCCCGAATTTGGTCCAAAATCACACCCAGGTTCGAGTCCCACAAGTCCCGCCGCGTTCCACCAGGGTTCCGGGGTGCCTACAATGTCCACAACGCACCCAGCAAAGGCGCACTGTGATTGGGAAGAAAAGTTGGGAAAGTGGGCAAAAGTCCCGAATTTGGTCCAAAATCACACCCAGGTTCGAGTCCCACAAGTCCCGCCGCGTTCCACCAGGGTTCCGGGGTGCCTACAATGTCCACAACGCACCCAGCAAAGGCGCACTGTGATTGGGAAGAAAAGTTGGGAAAGTGGGCAAAAGTCCCGAATTTGGTCCAAAATCACACCCAGGTTCGAGTCCCACAAGTCCCGCCGCGTTCCACCAGGGTTCCGGGGTGCCTGGCATGTCCACAACTTACCCAGCAAAGGCGCACTGTGATTGGGAAGAAAAGTTGGGAAAGTGGGCAAAAGTCCCGAATTTGGTCCAAAATCACACCCAGGTTCGAGTCCCACAAGTCCCGCCGCGTTCCACCAGGGTTCCGGGGTGCCTACAATGTCCACAACGCACCCAGCAAAGGCGCACTGTGAGTGGGAAGAAAAGTTGGGAAAGTGGGCAAAAGTCCCGAATTTGGTCCAAAATCACACCCAGGTTCGAGTCCCACAAGTCCCACCAGTGTTCCGGGGTGCCTACAATGTCCACGACGCACCCAGCAAAGGCGCACTGTGATTGGGAAGAAAAGTTGGGAAAGTGGGCAAAAGTCCCAAATTTGGTCCAAAATCACACCCAGGTTCGAGTCCCACAAGTCCCGCCGCGTTCCACCAGGGTTCCGGGGTGCCTACAATGTCCACAACTTACCCAGCAAAGGCGCACTGTGATTGGGAAGAAAAGTTGGGAAAGTGGGCAAAAGTCCCGAATTTGATCCAAAATTATGCCCGGGTTGGAGTACCACGAGTCCGGCCGCGTTCCACCGGTGTCCCGGGGGTGCCTGGCATGTCCACAACTTACCCAGCAAAGGCGCACTGTGATTGGGAAGAAAAGTTGGGAAAGTGGGCAAAAGTCCCGAATTTGATCCAAAATTATGCCCGGGTTGGAGTACCACGAGTCCGGCCGCGTTCCACCGGTGTCCCGGGGGTGCCTGGCATGTCCACAACTTACCCAGCAAAGGCGCACTGTGATTGGGAAGAAAAGTTGGGAAAGTGGGCAAAAGTCCCGAATTTGATCCAAAATTATGCCCGGGTTGGAGTACCACGAGTCCGGCCGCGTTCCACCGGTGTCCCGGGGGTGCCTGCCATGTCCACAACTTACCCAGCAAAGGCGCACTGTGATTGGGAAGAAAAGTTGGGAAAGTGGGCAAAAGTCCCGAATTTGATCCAAAATTATGCCCGGGTTGGAGTACCACGAGTCCGGCCGCGTTCCACCGGTGTCCCGGGGGTGCCTGGCATGTCCACAACTTACCCAGCAAAGGCGCACTGTGATTGGGAAGAAAAGTTGGGAAAGTGGGCAAAAGTCCCGAATTTGATCCAAAATTATGCCCGGGTTGGAGTACCACGAGTCCGGCCGCGTTCCACCGGTGTCCCGGGGGTGCCTGCCATGTCCACAACTTACCCAGCAAAGGCGCACTGTGATTGGGAAGAAAAGTTGGGAAAGTGGGCAAAAGTCCCGAATTTGATCCAAAATTATGCCCGGGTTGGAGTACCACGAGTCCGGCCGCGTTCCACCGGTGTCCCGGGGGTGCCTGGCACGTCCACAACTTACCCAGCAAAGGCGCACTGTCAGTGGGGAAGACCAAACATGTCTCGGATTTTTTCCAAGTACCTTAACGAGAGAGGCTAAAAAGCACCTGTTTTTACCTTCTCTCGTTGTTGTACTTAGAAAAAAAACGAGAAAATAAAAAATCTGGGTTTTTTTCTAAGTACCTTAACGAGAGAGGCTAAAAAAAACCATTTTTTACCTTCTCTCGTTGTTGTACTTAGAAAAAAAACGAGAAAAAAAATTTTCCCCATTCATTTCAATGGGAGTTCATTTTTTTTTTGGGATTTTTTCTAAGTACCTTAACGAGAGAGGCTTAATTTTTCACCTACTTTTTACCTTCTCTCGATTTTTCGTTTTTTACCTGGTCGACCAAAACACCTCCATCTCGTTACTATGTGCACCATGTCTGACAGGCTGAAATCACAGGGAACGCGTCCGAGTCAAAGTGAGCTATTTTCGGACACAAATATGGTGTTTTTCCCCTCTATCCTCTGGTTCTTTTTTCAAACTGATCTTCCAGCATCTGAGCGACAGGGGCTCATGCAGACACCTGTGTCCGCCCGAGGGGCGCCTTCCCGGACACATATATGGTGCTTCCCCCCTCTTTACCCCGGTCCTTTTTCAAACTGATCTTCCAGCATCTGAGCGACAGGGGCTCATGCAGACACCTGTGTCCGCCCGAGGGGCGCCTTCCCGGACACATATATGGTGCTTTCCCCCTCTTTACCCCGGTCCTTTTTCAAACTGCTCTTCCAGCATCTGAGCGACAGGGGCTCATGCAGACACCTGTGTCCGCCCGAGGGGCGCCTTCCCGGACACATATATGGTGCTTTCCCCCTCTTTACCCCGGTCCTTTTTCAAACTGCTCTTCCAGCTTCTGAGCGACAGGGGCTCATGCAGACACCTGTGTCCGCCTAAGGGGCGCTATCTCGGACACATTTTCAACTTTTCCCGCATGAATGAAATCCTGGAACTGATTCCACCCAGGTACTTAGGACTTCCAGGGCTTGAGCGACAGGGGCTCTGTCCGGAGCGTGTGTCCGCCTAGGGGGCGCTGTCCCGGACACATTTTCAACTTTTCCCGCATGAATGAAATCCTGGAACTGATTCCACCCAGGTACTTAGGGCTTCCAGGGCTTGAGCGACAGGGGCTCTGTCCGGAGCGTGTGTCCGCCTAGGGGGCGCTGTCTCGGACACATTTTCAACTTTTCCCGCATGGATGAAATCCTGGAACTGATTCCACCCAGGTACTTAGGACTTCCAGGGCTTGAGCGACAGGGGCTCTGTCCGGAGCGTGTGTCCGCCTAGGGGGCGCTGTCCCGGACACATTTTCAACTTTTCCCGCATGAATGAAATCCTGGAACTGATTCCACCCAGGTACTTAGGGCTTCCAGGGCTTGAGCGACAGGGGCTCTGTCCGGAGCGTGTGTCCGCCTAGGGGGCGCTGTCTCGGACACATTTTCAACTTTTCCCGCATGAATGAAATCCTGGAACTGATTCCACCCAGGTACTTAGGGCTTCCAGGGCTTGAGCGACAGGGGCTCTGTCCGGAGCGTGTGTCCGCCTAGGGGGCGCTGTCTCGGACACATTTTCAACTTTTCCCGCATGAATGAAATCCTGGAACTGATTCCACCCAGGTACTTAGGGCTTCCAGGGCTTGAGCGACAGGGGCTCTGTCCGGAGCGTGTGTCCGCCTAGGGGGCGCTGTCTCGGACACATTTTCAACTTTTCCCGCATGAATGAAATCCTGGAACTGATTCCACCCAGGTACTTAGGGCTTCCAGGGCTCGAGCGACAGGGGCTCTGTCCGGAGCGTGTGTCCGCCTAGGGGGCGCTGTCTCGGACACATTTTCAACTTTTCCCGCATGAATGAAATCCTGGAACTGATTCCACCCAGGTACTTGGCGCTTCCAGGGCTCGAGCGACAGGGGCTCGGTCCGGAGCGCGCGTCCGCCTAGGGGGCGCTGTCTCGGACACATTTTCAACTTTTCCCGTATGAATGAAATCCTGGACCTCCGTCCAGGTACTCGGGGCTTCCCAGGACTTGAGCGACAGGGGCTCGGACCTGGGAAAAGCCCCGGCCCACTTCCCCTTTCCCCTCTAACCCTCTGGTAAACACGACTTGCCACGGAGCGGCCCTCACCGGCCGGCGTCAGCCGGTTACCCAGGTGGGGGATTCCTCCGGCCCTGCAGGTCTGCCTCTATTGCCGCCCGGCAAGCCCGATTTGAAGCGAGATCGAGACGACCCGTCTGCCCTAGTTGTCCTACATCGGACCCGCTCCGGCTCGGCCCCAGCGTCCCTTCGCGCATATGCCATCCGGGCCCACGCCCCGGGTGGTGCCGGAGGGCCTGGGCAGCGACGGCTGCGGTGCTTCCGGAAACACCTTTTTCGAACCCTAGGCGGCGCCATGAGACACTGCGCGCAACCCATGCCACCCCTTCGTAGACCCGGCAGGACAGCGTGCCGAAAACCACTCTCAGCCGAGCATGATGTTGGCCCCGCGGGACTCCTCGGGCTGTGTGCGACGGCTCACGGCCCGTGCAAGCCGCTTGCGCGCTGACTGAAAGGCAAGTGTCACCGAACGTTCGGCTTAGCCGGTAGGCATCCCGGCCGGGGAATCACAGAAGCCAGTAAACACGCTAGCGGGTCTACCTGGTTGATCCTGCCAGTAGCATATGCTTGTCTCAAAGATTAAGCCATGCAAGTGCAAGTGCAAACGAGTTTGACAGTGAAACTGCGAATGGCTCATTAAATCAGTTATGGTTCCTTTGAACACTCCACCGTTACTTGGATAACTGTGGCAATTCTAGAGCTAATACATGCATACGAGCGCTGACCCTGGACGGGGATGCGCGCATTTATCACACCGAAAACCCATACGGGATTCTAAGGATGGTGTTCGGGTGCCTGGACTGGTTCTAATGAGGTAGCTGAAGGGGGATCGGGCCCCTCAAAACAACAATATAAATGGCAACACACGGGGACCGGGCCCCTTAAGCTGTGATAATCCGAGACCCGCAAGCTCTGGCCACTGGAGGCGTGGTAGTCTTGCCTTAATATTTATATGGACGCCATGAGAAGGTTCCTCATGTGCTGACTTAATAATAACACGGACCAGAGCACCTTCGGGACAATACCCCTGTTACGAGCCCAGCGCGTGTGCGGGCGCGGCTGCCGGTGGACCTCGCGTCTCGGGCAGTCCGCGTTACGCGCGCGACGGGTGGCGGGCAGGGTGAGCCCCACCCCTTTGTGAGCGCACCCCGTGCGCAGCGACCCCTGTTACGAGCCCCCGGCCACGGGGGTGGCGGGCAGGTAAGCTGCGCTCGCGCGGCGACCCCTGTTACGAACCCCCGGCCACGGGGGTGGCGGGCAGGTAAGCTGCGGGCGCGCAGTGACCCCTGTTACGAGCCCCCGGCCACGGGGGTGGCGGGCAGGTAAGCTGCGCGTGCGGAGGGCGCGCGGAGTGACCCCTGTTACGAGCCCCCGGCCACGGGGGTGGCGGGCAGGTAAGCTCCGCATAATAATAACACGGACCAGAGCACCTTCGGGACAATACCCCTGTTACGAGCCCAGCGCGTGTGCGGGCGCGGCTGCCGGTGGACCTCGCGTCTCGGGCAGTCCGCGTTACGCGCGCGACGGGTGGCGGGCAGGGTGAGCCCCACCCCTTTGTGAGCGCACCCCGTGCGCAGCGACCCCTGTTACGAGCCCCCGGCCACGGGGGTGGCGGGCAGGTAAGCTGCGCTCGCGCGGCGACCCCTGTTACGAACCCCCGGCCACGGGGGTGGCGGGCAGGTAAGCTGCGGGCGCGCAGTGACCCCTGTTACGAGCCCCCGGCCACGGGGGTGGCGGGCAGGTAAGCTGCGCGTGCGGAGGGCGCGCGGAGTGACCCCTGTTACGAGCCCCCGGCCACGGGGGTGGCGGGCAGGTAAGCTCCGCGCGCCGCGCGCCCACGATCGAACAAGTTGGGTCTGCCTCTAAGAGAAGGAAATCGGGGCCTTGAGGTGTGGGGCTGGCGGGCTTCTGCCCGTTCTCCTCCGCTCCCTTGGCATGGCATGGTAAGGACCGGATGGTGTTGGACACGTGTGCTACTGGGGAAACTGCCGCGGGCTATTCGCTCTCGTTATCCATACCCACTAGATCCATGGTTTAAGCGGTGCTTCATACTAGCGGTTTGGTCGGTCTACCGCCGTGACGCGCCCCCTTTCGGGGGGGTTTGCTGCACGTGTGAGGGGGGTGGCCGAGCCGCCGGTGTTGGGTGCATTACGCCGGCCATGAGGAAGGTGGTTGATGCAGGGGGGAATTGCCTGGGGGGTCAGAGAGAGACACACGGCCGGTGAATGTCCCCACCGGCGCCCGGGAAGGGATTGAGCAACCCGTTTCCCGGGGGTTTTCTCGTAAGTGCCTGAGGGCCGCCCGGAAGGGGGTGAAGCGTCTCGCGCGTGCGGGGCGAGACCACACCTTCCGCGTGCCGGCCCTCTGCCGGCGTACCAGGCGGGCAGGAGGCCCGCCACGGGGAGAGACCATGGGGCTCAAGTTGTCGACCTCCACGCGGTGAGCCCTGGAAACTAGTGCAAACTAGGCCAACGACAACACCATGGAGCCGGGGGCCGCGGGGCCCCCGCTCGGGCTTTGGAAGTCAAGTCACCAAAAAAAGAAATTTGACTAAGTGTCTAGGAGCAGGTCCCTTTAAGAAGGCCGACCTGCTATGGTTCTCCACCTGGGTCCGTAACGCAAAATTAGTCCCTCTCCTAGCTGGAAGTCAAAAAAAAAAAAGGCGTGAATTTGACTAAGTGTCTAGGAGGATGTCCCTTTAAGAAGGCCGACGTCCCTTGGTTCTCCACCTGGGTACAGAACGCCAAATTAGTCCCTCTCCTAGCTGGAAGTCCAAAAAAAAAGGCGTGAATTTGACTAAGTGTCTAGGAGGATGTCCCTTTAAGAAGGCTGACCTGCTATGGTTCTCCACCCGGGTGCGGAAAGCAAAATTAGTCCCTCTCCTCGCTGGAAGTCCAAAAAAAAAGGCGGAAATTTGACTAAGTGCCTAGGAGGATGTCCCTTTAAGAAGGCTGACCTGCTATGGTTCTCCACCCGGGTACGGAAAGCAAAATTAGTCCCTCTCCTCGCTGGAAGTCCAAAAAAAAGGCGTAAATTTGACTAAGTGCCTAGGAGCATTTCCCTTTAAGAAGGCCGACCTGCTATGGTTCTCCACCCGGGTCCGGAACTCAAAATTAGTCCCTCTCCTAGTTGGAAGTCATCAAAAAAAGGCGGAAATTTGACTAAGTGCCATCATTTTAGAGTACCAGGACTATAGCTGGGGAATTGGAGCCCTCTGGTGGACACTCGCTGCAAATGCACCCTGAATTAAAGACATTATTTCCAGTTCTTTTGGGGCCCTATTTTCAGGCGTAAATTTGACTAAGTGTCTAGGGGCATGTCCCTTTAAGAAGGCCGACCTGCTATGGTTCTCCACCTGGGTCTGGAACGCCAAATTAGTCCCTCTCCTCGCTGGAAGTCCAAAAAAAAGGCGTGAATTTGACTAAGTGCCTAGGAGGATGTCCCTTTAAGAAGGCCGACGTGCTATGGTTCTCCACCCGGGTACGGAAAGCAAAATTAGTCCCTCTCCTCGCTGGAAGTCCAAAAAAAAGGCGTAAATTTGACTAAGTGCCTAGGAGGATGTCCCTTTAAGAAGGCTGACCTGCTATGGTTCTCCACCCGGGTACGGAAAGCAAAATTAGTCCCTCTCCTCGCTGGAAGTCCAAAAAAAAGGCGGAAATTTGACTAAGTGCCTAGGAGGATGTCCCTTTAAGAAGGCCGACGTGCTATGGTTCTCCACCCGGGTCCGGAACTCAAAATTAGTCCCTCTCCTAGTTGGAAGTCATCAAAAAAAGGCGGAAATTTGACTAAGTGCCATCATTTTAGAGTACCAGGACTATAGCTGGGGAATTGGAGCCCTCTGGTGGACACTCGCTGCAAATGCACCCTGAATTAAACACATTATTTCCAGTTCTTTTGGGGCCCTATTTTCAGACGTTGTGGAGCCCTCCAGTGGACCCCCGCCTCCAATGCACCCCCATAATTATAGACATCACCCCCCAAATTAAAGACATTATTTCCAGTTCTTTTGGGGCCCTATTTTCAGCCGGTTTGGCGTATTTCCTTGACGCCGGGGAGTCCTACAGGTGTTCCCGGGGAATGAGAGGCCTTTTGTGGGCCAGAAAGAGTGGGGAACCCTTGGAGCCCCTATTTTCAGACAGTTTGGCTTATTTCGGTGACGCCGGGGCGTCCATCAGGTCTTCCCGGGGAATGAGAGGCCTTTTGTGGCCATATGTCAACAAAAGAGTGGGGAAATGGAGCCCTCCGGTGGACTCCCGCTGCAAATGCACCCCCCAAATTAAAGACATTAATTCCAGGCCTTTTGGGGCCCTATATTCAGACGGTGTGGAGCCCTCCAGTGGACTCCCGCCTCCAATGCACCCCCATAATTATAGACATCACCCCCCAAATTAAACACATCATTTCCAGTTCTTTTGGGCCCCTATTTTCAGACGGTTTGGCGTATTTCCTTGACGCCGGGGAGTCCTACAGGTGTTCCCGGGGAATGAGAGGCCTTTTGTGGGCCAGAAAGAGTGGGGAACCCTTGGAGCCCCTATTTTCAGACAGTTTGCCGTATTTCGGTGACGCCGGGGCGTCCATCAGGTCTTCCCGGGGAATGTGAGGCCTTTCGTGGGCCATATTTTCAGACAGATTGGCCTGTTTCAGTGACGCCGAGGCGTCCATCAGGTCTTCCCGGGGAGTGTGAGGCCTTTTGGGGCCCTATTTTCAGACAGAAAAAAAAGAAAAGTAACCCTTACACTACAAAGGACAGCGGGGAAACGCCCCCCCAGCAAAGTCACAGGGGAAGTGGGGTAGACAAGTGGAGAGTGTCTGGGGAAAAGTCCACAAAATGATCAAAAATCACACCCAGGTACGAGTGCCACAAGTCCCGCCGCGTCCCACCCGAGTCCGAGGTGCCCCCCACATGCCCAAAACGCACCCAGCAAAGGCGCACTGTGAGTGGGGAAGAAAAGTTGGAAAAGTGGGCAAAAGTCCGGAAAAATGACCAAAAACCACACCCAGGTTAGAGCCCCACACGTCCTGCAGTCGCACCCGAGTCCTGGGATGCCCAACATGTCCAAAAAAATCAAAAAAAGCCCAAAAAATCAAAAAAATCCCCGGGCCGTATCTTGGACGCCGGCGTACCGCGTTCGGCCCTCGTGCCGTAGTTTGGCGACCGATTGTAAAAATTTGCCGCGACCGGCTAGTTTTTTTCCTTGGAGTAAATAGAGAGTAGATCCAGCAGAAAATATGCACTATAAACAAAGAGAGGGGGTGAAAGTGGGCAAAAGTCCCGAATTTGATCCAAAATCACACCCAGGTTCGAGTCCCACAAGTCCCGCCGCGTTCCACCAGTGTCTCGGGGTGCCTACAATGTCCACAACTTACCCAGCAAAGGTGCACTGTGATTGGGAAGAAAAGTTGGGAAAGTGGGCAAAAGTCCCGAATTTGATCCAAAATCACACCCAGGTTCAAGTCCCACAAGTCCCGCCGCGTTCCACCAGTGTCACGGGGTGCCTGACATGTCCACGACGCACCCAGCAAAGGCGCACTGTGATTGGGAAGAAAAGTTGGGAAAGTGGGCAAAAGTACCTAATTTGGTCCAAAATCACACCCAGGTTCGAGTCCCACAAGTCCCGCCGCGTTCCACCAGTGTCTCGGGGTGCCTACAATGTCCACGACGCACCCAGCAAAGGCGCACTGTGATTGGGAAGAAAAGTTGGGAAAGTGGGCAAAAGTCCCGAATTTGGTCCAAAATCACACCCAGGTTCGAGTCCCACAAGTCCCGCCGCGTTCCACCAGGGTTCCGGGGTGCCTACAATGTCCACAACGCACCCAGCAAAGGCGCACTGTGATTGGGAAGAAAAGTTGGGAAAGTGGGCAAAAGTCCCGAATTTGGTCCAAAATCACACCCAGGTTCGAGTCCCACAAGTCCCGCCGCGTTCCACCAGTGTCTCGGGGTGCCTACAATGTCCACAACGCACCCAGCAAAGGCGCACTGTGATTGGGAAGAAAAGTTGGGAAAGTGGGCAAAAGTCCCGAATTATGTCCAAAATCACACCCAGGTTCGAGTCCCACAAGTCCCGCCGCGTTCCACCAGGGTTCCGGGGTGCCTACAATGTCCACGACGCACCCAGCAAAGGCGCACTGTGATTGGGAAGAAAAGTTGGGAAAGTGGGCAAAAGTCCCGAATTTGGTCCAAAATCACACCCAGGTTCGAGTCCCACAAGTCCCGCCGCGTTCCACCAGTGTGCCTGACATGTCCACAACGCACCCAGCAAAGGCGCACTGTGAGTGGGCAAGAAAAGTTGGGAAAGTGGGCAAAAGTCCCGAATTTGGTCCAAAATCACACCCAGGTTCGAGTCCCACAAGTCCCGCCGCGTTCCACCAGTGTCTCGGGGTGCCTACAATGTCCACAACGCACCCAGCAAAGGCGCACTGTGAGTGGGGAGAAAAGTTGGGAAAGTGGGCAAAAGTCCCGAATTTGGTCCAAAATCACACCCAGGTTCGAGTCCCACAAGTCCCGCCGCGTTCCACCAGTGTCTCGGGGTGCCTACAATGTCCACAACGCACCCAGCAAAGGCGCACTGTGATTGGGAAGAAAAGTTGGGAAAGTGGGCAAAAGTCCCGAATTTGGTCCAAAATCACACCCAGGTTCGAGTCCCACAAGTCCCGCCGCGTTCCACCAGGGTTCCGGGGTGCCTACAATGTCCACGACGCACCCAGCAAAGGCGCACTGTGATTGGGAAGAAAAGTTGGGAAAGTGGGCAAAAGTCCCGAATTTGGTCCAAAATCACACCCAGGTTCGAGTCCCACTAGTCCCGCCGCGTTCCACCAGGGTTCCGGGGTGCCTACAATGTCCACAACGCACCCAGCAAAGGCGCACTGTGATTGGGAAGAAAAGTTGGGAAAGTGGGCAAAAGTCCCGAATTTGGTCCAAAATCACACCCAGGTTCGAGTCCCACAAGTCCCGCCGCGTTCCACCAGTGTCTCGGGGTGCCTGACATGTCCACAACGCACCCAGCAAAGGCGCACTGTGATTGGGAAGAAAAGTTGGGAAAGTGGGCAAAAGTCCCGAATTTGGTCCAAAATCACACCCAGGTTCGAGTCCCACAAGTCCCGCCGCGTTCCACCAGGGTTCCGGGGTGCCTACAATGTCCACAACGCACCCAGCAAAGGCGCACTGTGATTGGGAAGAAAAGTTGGGAAAGTGGGCAAAAGTCCCGAATTTGAGCCAAAATCACACCCAGGTTCGAGTCCCACAAGTCCCGCCGCGTTCCACCAGGGTTCCGGGGTGCCTACAATGTCCACAACGCACCCAGCAAAGGCGCACTGTGATTGGGAAGAAAAGTTGGGAAAGTGGGCAAAAGTCCCGAATTTGGTCCAAAATCACACCCAGGTTCGAGTCCCACAAGTCCCGCCGCGTTCCACCAGGGTTCCGGGGTGCCTACAATGTCCACAACGCACCCAGCAAAGGCGCACTGTGATTGGGAAGAAAAGTTGGGAAAGTGGGCAAAAGTCCCGAATTTGGTCCAAAATCACACCCAGGTTCGAGTCCCACAAGTCCCGCCGCGTTCCGCCAGGGTTCCGGGGTGCCTACAATGTCCACAACTTACCCAGCAAAGGCGCACTGTGATTGGGAAGAAAAGTTGGGAAAGTGGGCAAAAGTCCCGAATTTGGTCCAAAATCACACCCAGGTTCGAGTCCCACAAGTCCCGCCGCGTTCCACCAGGGTTCCGGGGTGCCTACAATGCCCAAAACGCACCCAGCAAAGGCGCACTGTGAGTGGGGAAGAAAAGTTGGAAAAGTGGGCAAAAGTCCGGAAAAATGACCAAAAACCACACCCAGGTTAGAGCCCCACACGTCCTGCAGTCGCACCCGAGTCCTGGGATGCCCAACATGTCCAAAAAAATCAAAAAAAGCCCAAAAAATCAAAAAAAATCCCCGGGCCGTATCTTGGACGCCGGCGTACCGCGTTCGGCCCTCGTGCCGTAGTTTGGCGACCGATTGTAAAAATTTGCCGCGACCGGCTAGTTTTTTTCCTTGGAGTAAATAGAGAGTAGATCCAGCAGAAAATATGCACTATAAACAAAGAGAGGGAGTTTGGAGGGGGGCAAAAACGCCCTCTTGGAACTTAGTCCCGCCGCGTTCCACCAGGGTTCCGGGGTGCCTGACATGTCCACGACGCACCCAGCAAAGGCGCACTGTGATTGGGAAGAAAAGTTGGGAAAGTGGGCAAAAGTCCCGAATTTGGTCCAAAATCACACCCAGGTTCGAGTCCCACAAGTCCCGCCGCGTTCCACCAGGGTTCCGGGGTGCCTACAATGTCCACAACGCACCCAGCAAAGGCGCACTGTGATTGGGAAGAAAAGTTGGGAAAGTGGGCAAAAGTCCCGAATTTGGTCCAAAATCACACCCAGGTTCGAGTCCCACAAGTCCCGCCGCGTTCCACCAGGGTTCCGGGGTGCCTACAATGTCCACAACGCACCCAGCAAAGGCGCACTGTGATTGGGAAGAAAAGTTGGGAAAGTGGGCAAAAGTCCCGAATTTGGTCCAAAATCACACCCAGGTTCGAGTCCCACAAGTCCCGCCGCGTTCCACCAGGGTTCCGGGGTGCCTGGCATGTCCACAACTTACCCAGCAAAGGCGCACTGTGATTGGGAAGAAAAGTTGGGAAAGTGGGCAAAAGTCCCGAATTTGGTCCAAAATCACACCCAGGTTCGAGTCCCACAAGTCCCGCCGCGTTCCACCAGGGTTCCGGGGTGCCTACAATGTCCACAACGCACCCAGCAAAGGCGCACTGTGAGTGGGAAGAAAAGTTGGGAAAGTGGGCAAAAGTCCCGAATTTGGTCCAAAATCACACCCAGGTTCGAGTCCCACAAGTCCCACCAGTGTTCCGGGGTGCCTACAATGTCCACGACGCACCCAGCAAAGGCGCACTGTGATTGGGAAGAAAAGTTGGGAAAGTGGGCAAAAGTCCCAAATTTGGTCCAAAATCACACCCAGGTTCGAGTCCCACAAGTCCCGCCGCGTTCCACCAGGGTTCCGGGGTGCCTACAATGTCCACAACTTACCCAGCAAAGGCGCACTGTGATTGGGAAGAAAAGTTGGGAAAGTGGGCAAAAGTCCCGAATTTGATCCAAAATTATGCCCGGGTTGGAGTACCACGAGTCCGGCCGCGTTCCACCGGTGTCCCGGGGGTGCCTGGCATGTCCACAACTTACCCAGCAAAGGCGCACTGTGATTGGGAAGAAAAGTTGGGAAAGTGGGCAAAAGTCCCGAATTTGATCCAAAATTATGCCCGGGTTGGAGTACCACGAGTCCGGCCGCGTTCCACCGGTGTCCCGGGGGTGCCTGGCATGTCCACAACTTACCCAGCAAAGGCGCACTGTGATTGGGAAGAAAAGTTGGGAAAGTGGGCAAAAGTCCCGAATTTGATCCAAAATTATGCCCGGGTTGGAGTACCACGAGTCCGGCCGCGTTCCACCGGTGTCCCGGGGGTGCCTGCCATGTCCACAACTTACCCAGCAAAGGCGCACTGTGATTGGGAAGAAAAGTTGGGAAAGTGGGCAAAAGTCCCGAATTTGATCCAAAATTATGCCCGGGTTGGAGTACCACGAGTCCGGCCGCGTTCCACCGGTGTCCCGGGGGTGCCTGGCATGTCCACAACTTACCCAGCAAAGGCGCACTGTGATTGGGAAGAAAAGTTGGGAAAGTGGGCAAAAGTCCCGAATTTGATCCAAAATTATGCCCGGGTTGGAGTACCACGAGTCCGGCCGCGTTCCACCGGTGTCCCGGGGGTGCCTGCCATGTCCACAACTTACCCAGCAAAGGCGCACTGTGATTGGGAAGAAAAGTTGGGAAAGTGGGCAAAAGTCCCGAATTTGATCCAAAATTATGCCCGGGTTGGAGTACCACGAGTCCGGCCGCGTTCCACCGGTGTCCCGGGGGTGCCTGGCACGTCCACAACTTACCCAGCAAAGGCGCACTGTCAGTGGGGAAGACCAAACATGTCTCGGATTTTTTCCAAGTACCTTAACGAGAGAGGCTAAAAAGCACCTGTTTTTACCTTCTCTCGTTGTTGTACTTAGAAAAAAAACGAGAAAATAAAAAATCTGGGTTTTTTTCTAAGTACCTTAACGAGAGAGGCTAAAAAAAACCATTTTTTACCTTCTCTCGTTGTTGTACTTAGAAAAAAAACGAGAAAAAAAATTTTCCCCATTCATTTCAATGGGAGTTCATTTTTTTTTTGGGATTTTTTCTAAGTACCTTAACGAGAGAGGCTTAATTTTTCACCTACTTTTTACCTTCTCTCGATTTTTCGTTTTTTACCTGGTCGACCAAAACACCTCCATCTCGTTACTATGTGCACCATGTCTGACAGGCTGAAATCACAGGGAACGCGTCCGAGTCAAAGTGAGCTATTTTCGGACACAAATATGGTGTTTTTCCCCTCTATCCTCTGGTTCTTTTTTCAAACTGATCTTCCAGCATCTGAGCGACAGGGGCTCATGCAGACACCTGTGTCCGCCCGAGGGGCGCCTTCCCGGACACATATATGGTGCTTCCCCCCTCTTTACCCCGGTCCTTTTTCAAACTGATCTTCCAGCATCTGAGCGACAGGGGCTCATGCAGACACCTGTGTCCGCCCGAGGGGCGCCTTCCCGGACACATATATGGTGCTTTCCCCCTCTTTACCCCGGTCCTTTTTCAAACTGCTCTTCCAGCATCTGAGCGACAGGGGCTCATGCAGACACCTGTGTCCGCCCGAGGGGCGCCTTCCCGGACACATATATGGTGCTTTCCCCCTCTTTACCCCGGTCCTTTTTCAAACTGCTCTTCCAGCTTCTGAGCGACAGGGGCTCATGCAGACACCTGTGTCCGCCTAAGGGGCGCTATCTCGGACACATTTTCAACTTTTCCCGCATGAATGAAATCCTGGAACTGATTCCACCCAGGTACTTAGGACTTCCAGGGCTTGAGCGACAGGGGCTCTGTCCGGAGCGTGTGTCCGCCTAGGGGGCGCTGTCCCGGACACATTTTCAACTTTTCCCGCATGAATGAAATCCTGGAACTGATTCCACCCAGGTACTTAGGGCTTCCAGGGCTTGAGCGACAGGGGCTCTGTCCGGAGCGTGTGTCCGCCTAGGGGGCGCTGTCTCGGACACATTTTCAACTTTTCCCGCATGGATGAAATCCTGGAACTGATTCCACCCAGGTACTTAGGACTTCCAGGGCTTGAGCGACAGGGGCTCTGTCCGGAGCGTGTGTCCGCCTAGGGGGCGCTGTCCCGGACACATTTTCAACTTTTCCCGCATGAATGAAATCCTGGAACTGATTCCACCCAGGTACTTAGGGCTTCCAGGGCTTGAGCGACAGGGGCTCTGTCCGGAGCGTGTGTCCGCCTAGGGGGCGCTGTCTCGGACACATTTTCAACTTTTCCCGCATGAATGAAATCCTGGAACTGATTCCACCCAGGTACTTAGGGCTTCCAGGGCTTGAGCGACAGGGGCTCTGTCCGGAGCGTGTGTCCGCCTAGGGGGCGCTGTCTCGGACACATTTTCAACTTTTCCCGCATGAATGAAATCCTGGAACTGATTCCACCCAGGTACTTAGGGCTTCCAGGGCTTGAGCGACAGGGGCTCTGTCCGGAGCGTGTGTCCGCCTAGGGGGCGCTGTCTCGGACACATTTTCAACTTTTCCCGCATGAATGAAATCCTGGAACTGATTCCACCCAGGTACTTAGGGCTTCCAGGGCTCGAGCGACAGGGGCTCTGTCCGGAGCGTGTGTCCGCCTAGGGGGCGCTGTCTCGGACACATTTTCAACTTTTCCCGCATGAATGAAATCCTGGAACTGATTCCACCCAGGTACTTGGCGCTTCCAGGGCTCGAGCGACAGGGGCTCGGTCCGGAGCGCGCGTCCGCCTAGGGGGCGCTGTCTCGGACACATTTTCAACTTTTCCCGTATGAATGAAATCCTGGACCTCCGTCCAGGTACTCGGGGCTTCCCAGGACTTGAGCGACAGGGGCTCGGACCTGGGAAAAGCCCCGGCCCACTTCCCCTTTCCCCTCTAACCCTCTGGTAAACACGACTTGCCACGGAGCGGCCCTCACCGGCCGGCGTCAGCCGGTTACCCAGGTGGGGGATTCCTCCGGCCCTGCAGGTCTGCCTCTATTGCCGCCCGGCAAGCCCGATTTGAAGCGAGATCGAGACGACCCGTCTGCCCTAGTTGTCCTACATCGGACCCGCTCCGGCTCGGCCCCAGCGTCCCTTCGCGCATATGCCATCCGGGCCCACGCCCCGGGTGGTGCCGGAGGGCCTGGGCAGCGACGGCTGCGGTGCTTCCGGAAACACCTTTTTCGAACCCTAGGCGGCGCCATGAGACACTGCGCGCAACCCATGCCACCCCTTCGTAGACCCGGCAGGACAGCGTGCCGAAAACCACTCTCAGCCGAGCATGATGTTGGCCCCGCGGGACTCCTCGGGCTGTGTGCGACGGCTCACGGCCCGTGCAAGCCGCTTGCGCGCTGACTGAAAGGCAAGTGTCACCGAACGTTCGGCTTAGCCGGTAGGCATCCCGGCCGGGGAATCACAGAAGCCAGTAAACACGCTAGCGGGTCTACCTGGTTGATCCTGCCAGTAGCATATGCTTGTCTCAAAGATTAAGCCATGCAAGTGCAAGTGCAAACGAGTTTGACAGTGAAACTGCGAATGGCTCATTAAATCAGTTATGGTTCCTTTGAACACTCCACCGTTACTTGGATAACTGTGGCAATTCTAGAGCTAATACATGCATACGAGCGCTGACCCTGGACGGGGATGCGCGCATTTATCACACCGAAAACCCATACGGGATTCTAAGGATGGTGTTCGGGTGCCTGGACTGGTTCTAATGAGGTAGCTGAAGGGGGATCGGGCCCCTCAAAACAACAATATAAATGGCAACACACGGGGACCGGGCCCCTTAAGCTGTGATAATCCGAGACCCGCAAGCTCTGGCCACTGGAGGCGTGGTAGTCTTGCCTTAATATTTATATGGACGCCATGAGAAGGTTCCTCATGTGCTGACTTAATAATAACACGGACCAGAGCACCTTCGGGACAATACCCCTGTTACGAGCCCAGCGCGTGTGCGGGCGCGGCTGCCGGTGGACCTCGCGTCTCGGGCAGTCCGCGTTACGCGCGCGACGGGTGGCGGGCAGGGTGAGCCCCACCCCTTTGTGAGCGCACCCCGTGCGCAGCGACCCCTGTTACGAGCCCCCGGCCACGGGGGTGGCGGGCAGGTAAGCTGCGCTCGCGCGGCGACCCCTGTTACGAACCCCCGGCCACGGGGGTGGCGGGCAGGTAAGCTGCGGGCGCGCAGTGACCCCTGTTACGAGCCCCCGGCCACGGGGGTGGCGGGCAGGTAAGCTGCGCGTGCGGAGGGCGCGCGGAGTGACCCCTGTTACGAGCCCCCGGCCACGGGGGTGGCGGGCAGGTAAGCTCCGCATAATAATAACACGGACCAGAGCACCTTCGGGACAATACCCCTGTTACGAGCCCAGCGCGTGTGCGGGCGCGGCTGCCGGTGGACCTCGCGTCTCGGGCAGTCCGCGTTACGCGCGCGACGGGTGGCGGGCAGGGTGAGCCCCACCCCTTTGTGAGCGCACCCCGTGCGCAGCGACCCCTGTTACGAGCCCCCGGCCACGGGGGTGGCGGGCAGGTAAGCTGCGCTCGCGCGGCGACCCCTGTTACGAACCCCCGGCCACGGGGGTGGCGGGCAGGTAAGCTGCGGGCGCGCAGTGACCCCTGTTACGAGCCCCCGGCCACGGGGGTGGCGGGCAGGTAAGCTGCGCGTGCGGAGGGCGCGCGGAGTGACCCCTGTTACGAGCCCCCGGCCACGGGGGTGGCGGGCAGGTAAGCTCCGCGCGCCGCGCGCCCACGATCGAACAAGTTGGGTCTGCCTCTAAGAGAAGGAAATCGGGGCCTTGAGGTGTGGGGCTGGCGGGCTTCTGCCCGTTCTCCTCCGCTCCCTTGGCATGGCATGGTAAGGACCGGATGGTGTTGGACACGTGTGCTACTGGGGAAACTGCCGCGGGCTATTCGCTCTCGTTATCCATACCCACTAGATCCATGGTTTAAGCGGTGCTTCATACTAGCGGTTTGGTCGGTCTACCGCCGTGACGCGCCCCCTTTCGGGGGGGTTTGCTGCACGTGTGAGGGGGGTGGCCGAGCCGCCGGTGTTGGGTGCATTACGCCGGCCATGAGGAAGGTGGTTGATGCAGGGGGGAATTGCCTGGGGGGTCAGAGAGAGACACACGGCCGGTGAATGTCCCCACCGGCGCCCGGGAAGGGATTGAGCAACCCGTTTCCCGGGGGTTTTCTCGTAAGTGCCTGAGGGCCGCCCGGAAGGGGGTGAAGCGTCTCGCGCGTGCGGGGCGAGACCACACCTTCCGCGTGCCGGCCCTCTGCCGGCGTACCAGGCGGGCAGGAGGCCCGCCACGGGGAGAGACCATGGGGCTCAAGTTGTCGACCTCCACGCGGTGAGCCCTGGAAACTAGTGCAAACTAGGCCAACGACAACACCATGGAGCCGGGGGCCGCGGGGCCCCCGCTCGGGCTTTGGAAGTCAAGTCACCAAAAAAAGAAATTTGACTAAGTGTCTAGGAGCAGGTCCCTTTAAGAAGGCCGACCTGCTATGGTTCTCCACCTGGGTCCGTAACGCAAAATTAGTCCCTCTCCTAGCTGGAAGTCAAAAAAAAAAAAGGCGTGAATTTGACTAAGTGTCTAGGAGGATGTCCCTTTAAGAAGGCCGACGTCCCTTGGTTCTCCACCTGGGTACAGAACGCCAAATTAGTCCCTCTCCTAGCTGGAAGTCCAAAAAAAAAGGCGTGAATTTGACTAAGTGTCTAGGAGGATGTCCCTTTAAGAAGGCTGACCTGCTATGGTTCTCCACCCGGGTGCGGAAAGCAAAATTAGTCCCTCTCCTCGCTGGAAGTCCAAAAAAAAAGGCGGAAATTTGACTAAGTGCCTAGGAGGATGTCCCTTTAAGAAGGCTGACCTGCTATGGTTCTCCACCCGGGTACGGAAAGCAAAATTAGTCCCTCTCCTCGCTGGAAGTCCAAAAAAAAGGCGTAAATTTGACTAAGTGCCTAGGAGCATTTCCCTTTAAGAAGGCCGACCTGCTATGGTTCTCCACCCGGGTCCGGAACTCAAAATTAGTCCCTCTCCTAGTTGGAAGTCATCAAAAAAAGGCGGAAATTTGACTAAGTGCCATCATTTTAGAGTACCAGGACTATAGCTGGGGAATTGGAGCCCTCTGGTGGACACTCGCTGCAAATGCACCCTGAATTAAAGACATTATTTCCAGTTCTTTTGGGGCCCTATTTTCAGGCGTAAATTTGACTAAGTGTCTAGGGGCATGTCCCTTTAAGAAGGCCGACCTGCTATGGTTCTCCACCTGGGTCTGGAACGCCAAATTAGTCCCTCTCCTCGCTGGAAGTCCAAAAAAAAGGCGTGAATTTGACTAAGTGCCTAGGAGGATGTCCCTTTAAGAAGGCCGACGTGCTATGGTTCTCCACCCGGGTACGGAAAGCAAAATTAGTCCCTCTCCTCGCTGGAAGTCCAAAAAAAAGGCGTAAATTTGACTAAGTGCCTAGGAGGATGTCCCTTTAAGAAGGCTGACCTGCTATGGTTCTCCACCCGGGTACGGAAAGCAAAATTAGTCCCTCTCCTCGCTGGAAGTCCAAAAAAAAGGCGGAAATTTGACTAAGTGCCTAGGAGGATGTCCCTTTAAGAAGGCCGACGTGCTATGGTTCTCCACCCGGGTCCGGAACTCAAAATTAGTCCCTCTCCTAGTTGGAAGTCATCAAAAAAAGGCGGAAATTTGACTAAGTGCCATCATTTTAGAGTACCAGGACTATAGCTGGGGAATTGGAGCCCTCTGGTGGACACTCGCTGCAAATGCACCCTGAATTAAACACATTATTTCCAGTTCTTTTGGGGCCCTATTTTCAGACGTTGTGGAGCCCTCCAGTGGACCCCCGCCTCCAATGCACCCCCATAATTATAGACATCACCCCCCAAATTAAAGACATTATTTCCAGTTCTTTTGGGGCCCTATTTTCAGCCGGTTTGGCGTATTTCCTTGACGCCGGGGAGTCCTACAGGTGTTCCCGGGGAATGAGAGGCCTTTTGTGGGCCAGAAAGAGTGGGGAACCCTTGGAGCCCCTATTTTCAGACAGTTTGGCTTATTTCGGTGACGCCGGGGCGTCCATCAGGTCTTCCCGGGGAATGAGAGGCCTTTTGTGGCCATATGTCAACAAAAGAGTGGGGAAATGGAGCCCTCCGGTGGACTCCCGCTGCAAATGCACCCCCCAAATTAAAGACATTAATTCCAGGCCTTTTGGGGCCCTATATTCAGACGGTGTGGAGCCCTCCAGTGGACTCCCGCCTCCAATGCACCCCCATAATTATAGACATCACCCCCCAAATTAAACACATCATTTCCAGTTCTTTTGGGCCCCTATTTTCAGACGGTTTGGCGTATTTCCTTGACGCCGGGGAGTCCTACAGGTGTTCCCGGGGAATGAGAGGCCTTTTGTGGGCCAGAAAGAGTGGGGAACCCTTGGAGCCCCTATTTTCAGACAGTTTGCCGTATTTCGGTGACGCCGGGGCGTCCATCAGGTCTTCCCGGGGAATGTGAGGCCTTTCGTGGGCCATATTTTCAGACAGATTGGCCTGTTTCAGTGACGCCGAGGCGTCCATCAGGTCTTCCCGGGGAGTGTGAGGCCTTTTGGGGCCCTATTTTCAGACAGAAAAAAAAGAAAAGTAACCCTTACACTACAAAGGACAGCGGGGAAACGCCCCCCCAGCAAAGTCACAGGGGAAGTGGGGTAGACAAGTGGAGAGTGTCTGGGGAAAAGTCCACAAAATGATCAAAAATCACACCCAGGTACGAGTGCCACAAGTCCCGCCGCGTCCCACCCGAGTCCGAGGTGCCCCCCACATGCCCAAAACGCACCCAGCAAAGGCGCACTGTGAGTGGGGAAGAAAAGTTGGAAAAGTGGGCAAAAGTCCGGAAAAATGACCAAAAACCACACCCAGGTTAGAGCCCCACACGTCCTGCAGTCGCACCCGAGTCCTGGGATGCCCAACATGTCCAAAAAAATCAAAAAAAGCCCAAAAAATCAAAAAAATCCCCGGGCCGTATCTTGGACGCCGGCGTACCGCGTTCGGCCCTCGTGCCGTAGTTTGGCGACCGATTGTAAAAATTTGCCGCGACCGGCTAGTTTTTTTCCTTGGAGTAAATAGAGAGTAGATCCAGCAGAAAATATGCACTATAAACAAAGAGAGGGGGTGAAAGTGGGCAAAAGTCCCGAATTTGATCCAAAATCACACCCAGGTTCGAGTCCCACAAGTCCCGCCGCGTTCCACCAGTGTCTCGGGGTGCCTACAATGTCCACAACTTACCCAGCAAAGGTGCACTGTGATTGGGAAGAAAAGTTGGGAAAGTGGGCAAAAGTCCCGAATTTGATCCAAAATCACACCCAGGTTCAAGTCCCACAAGTCCCGCCGCGTTCCACCAGTGTCACGGGGTGCCTGACATGTCCACGACGCACCCAGCAAAGGCGCACTGTGATTGGGAAGAAAAGTTGGGAAAGTGGGCAAAAGTACCTAATTTGGTCCAAAATCACACCCAGGTTCGAGTCCCACAAGTCCCGCCGCGTTCCACCAGTGTCTCGGGGTGCCTACAATGTCCACGACGCACCCAGCAAAGGCGCACTGTGATTGGGAAGAAAAGTTGGGAAAGTGGGCAAAAGTCCCGAATTTGGTCCAAAATCACACCCAGGTTCGAGTCCCACAAGTCCCGCCGCGTTCCACCAGGGTTCCGGGGTGCCTACAATGTCCACAACGCACCCAGCAAAGGCGCACTGTGATTGGGAAGAAAAGTTGGGAAAGTGGGCAAAAGTCCCGAATTTGGTCCAAAATCACACCCAGGTTCGAGTCCCACAAGTCCCGCCGCGTTCCACCAGTGTCTCGGGGTGCCTACAATGTCCACAACGCACCCAGCAAAGGCGCACTGTGATTGGGAAGAAAAGTTGGGAAAGTGGGCAAAAGTCCCGAATTATGTCCAAAATCACACCCAGGTTCGAGTCCCACAAGTCCCGCCGCGTTCCACCAGTGTCTCGGGGTGCCTACAATGTCCACAACGCACCCAGCAAAGGCGCACTGTGATTGGGAAGAAAAGTTGGGAAAGTGGGCAAAAGTCCCGAATTTGGTCCAAAATCACACCCAGGTTCGAGTCCCACAAGTCCCGCCGCGTTCCACCAGGGTTCCGGGGTGCCTACAATGTCCACGACGCACCCAGCAAAGGCGCACTGTGATTGGGAAGAAAAGTTGGGAAAGTGGGCAAAAGTCCCGAATTTGGTCCAAAATCACACCCAGGTTCGAGTCCCACAAGTCCCGCCGCGTTCCACCAGGGTTCCGGGGTGCCCACAATGTCCACAACGCACCCAGCAAAGGCGCACTGTGATTGGGAAGAAAAGTTGGGAAAGTGGGCAAAAGTCCCGAATTTGGTCCAAAATCACACCCAGGTTCGAGTCCCACAAGTCCCGCCGCGTTCCACCAGGGTTCCGGGGTGCCTACAATGCCTAAGACGCACCCAGCAAAGGCGCACTGTGATTGGGAAGAAAAGTTGGGAAAGCGGGCAAAAGTCCCGAATTTGGTCCAAAATCACACCCAGGTTCGAGTCCCACAAGTCCCGCCGCGTTCCACCAGTGTCTCGGGGTGCCTACAATGTCCACAACTTACCCAGCAAAGGCGCACTGTGATTGGGAAGAAAAGTTGGGAAAGCGGGCAAAAGTCCCGAATTTGGTCCAAAATCACACCCAGGTTCGAGTCCCACAAGTCCCGCCGCGTTCCACCAGTGTCTCGGGGTGCCTACAATGTCCACAACTTACCCAGCAAAGGCGCACTGTGATTGGGAAGAAAAGTTGGGAAAGTGGGCAAAAGTCCCGAATTTGGTCCAAAATCACACCCAGGTTCGAGTCCCACAAGTCCCGCCGCGTTCCACCAGGGTTCCGGGGTGCCTACAATGTCCACGACGCACCCAGCAAAGGCGCACTGTGATTGGGAAGAAAAGTTGGGAAAGTGGGCAAAAGTCCCGAATTTGGTCCAAAATCACACCCAGGTTCGAGTCCCACAAGTCCCGCCGCGTTCCACCAGGGTTCCGGGGTGCCTACAATGTCCACGACGCACCCAGCAAAGGCGCACTGTGATCACACCCAGGTTCGAGTCCCACAAGTCCCGCCGCGTTCCACCAGGGTTCCGGGGTGCCTACAATGTCCACGACTCACCCAGCAAAGGCGCACTGTGATTGGGAAGAAAAGTTGGGAAAGTGGGCAAAAGTCCCGAATTTGGTCCAAAATCACACCCAGGTTCGAGTCCCACAAGTCCCGCCGCGTTCCACCAGGGTCTCGGGGTGCCTACAATGTCCACAACTTACCCAGCAAAGGCGCACTGTGATTGGGAAGAAAAGTTGGGAAAGTGGGCAAAAGTCCCGAATTTGGTCCAAAATCACACCCAGGTTCGAGTCCCACAAGTCCCGCCGCGTTCCACCAGTGTCTCGGGGTGCTAACAATGTCCACGACGCACCCAGCAAAGGCGCACTGTGATTGGGAAGAAAAGTTGGGAAAGTGGGCAAAAGTCCCGAATTTGGTCCAAAATCACACCCAGGTTCGAGTCCCACAAGTCCCGCCGCGTTCCACCAGTGTCTCGGGGTGCCTACAATGTCCACAACTTACCCAGCAAAGGCGCACTGTGAATGGGAAGAAAAGTTGGGAAAGTGGGCAAAAGTCCCGAATTTGGTCCAAAATCACACCCAGGTTCGAGTCCCACAAGTCCCGCCGCGTTCCACCAGGGTCTCGGGGTGCCTACAATGTCCACAACTTACCCAGCAAAGGCGCACTGTGATTGGGAAGAAAAGTTGGGAAAGTGGGCAAAAGTCCCGAATTTGGTCCAAAATCACACCCAGGTTCGAGTCCCACAAGTCCCGCCGCGTTCCACCAGGGTTCCGGGGTGCCTACAATGTCCACAACTTACCCAGCAAAGGCGCACTGTGATTGGGAAGAAAAGTTGGGAAAGTGGGCAAAAGTCCCGAATTTGGTCCAAAATCACACCCAGGTTCGAGTCCCACAAGTCCCGCCGCGTTCCACCAGGGTTCCGGGGTGCCTACAATGTCCACAACTTACCCAGCAAAGGCGCACTGTGATTGGGAAGAAAAGTTGGGAAAGTGGGCAAAAGTCCCGAATTTGGTCCAAAATCACACCCAGGTTCGAGTCCCGCAAGTCCCGCCGCGTTCCACCAGGGTTCCGGGGTGCCTACAATGTCCACAACGCACCCAGCAAAGGCGCACTGTGATTGGGAAGAAAAGTTGGGAAAGTGGGCAAAAGTCCCGAATTTGGTCCAAAATCACACCCAGGTTCGAGTCCCACAAGTCCCGCCGCGTTCCACCAGGGTTCCGGGGTGCCTACAATGTCCACAACGCACCCAGCAAAGGCGCACTGTGATTGGGAAGAAAAGTTGGGAAAGTGGGCAAAAGTCCCGAATTTGGTCCAAAATCACACCCAGGTTCGAGTCCCACAAGTCCCGCCGCGTTCCACCAGGGTTCCGGGGCGCCTACAATGTCCACAACGCACCCAGCAAAGGCGCACTGTGATTGGGAAGAAAAGTTGGGAAAGTGGGCAAAAGTCCCGAATTTGGTCCAAAATCACACCCAGGTTCGAGTCCCACAAGTCCCGCCGCGTTCCACCAGTGTCTCGGGGTGCCTACAATGTCCACAACTTACCCAGCAAAGGCGCACTGTGATTGGGAAGAAAAGTTGGGAAAGTGGGCAAAAGTCCCGAATTTGGTCCAAAATCACACCCAGGTTCGAGTCCCACAAGTCCCGCCGCGTTCCACCAGTGTCTCGGGGTGCCTACAATGTCCACAACGCACCCAGCAAAGGCGCACTGTGATTGGGAAGAAAAGTTGGGAAAGTGGGCAAAAGTCCCGAATTTGGTCCAAAATCACACCCAGGTTCGAGTCCCACAAGTCCCGCCGCGTTCCACCAGTGTCTCGGGGTGCCTACAATGTCCACAACGCACCCAGCAAAGGCGCACTGTGATTGGGAAGAAAAGTTGGGAAAGTGGGCAAAAGTCCCGAATTTGGTCCAAAATCACACCCAGGTTCGAGTCCCACAAGTCCCGCCGCGTTCCACCAGTGTGCCTGACATGTCCACAACGCACCCAGCAAAGGCGCACTGTGAGTGGGCAAGAAAAGTTGGGAAAGTGGGCAAAAGTCCCGAATTTGGTCCAAAATCACACCCAGGTTCGAGTCCCACAAGTCCCGCCGCGTTCCACCAGTGTCTCGGGGTGCCTACAATGTCCACAACGCACCCAGCAAAGGCGCACTGTGAGTGGGGAGAAAAGTTGGGAAAGTGGGCAAAAGTCCCGAATTTGGTCCAAAATCACACCCAGGTTCGAGTCCCACAAGTCCCGCCGCGTTCCACCAGTGTCTCGGGGTGCCTACAATGTCCACAACGCACCCAGCAAAGGCGCACTGTGATTGGGAAGAAAAGTTGGGAAAGTGGGCAAAAGTCCCGAATTTGGTCCAAAATCACACCCAGGTTCGAGTCCCACAAGTCCCGCCGCGTTCCACCAGGGTTCCGGGGTGCCTACAATGTCCACGACGCACCCAGCAAAGGCGCACTGTGATTGGGAAGAAAAGTTGGGAAAGTGGGCAAAAGTCCCGAATTTGGTCCAAAATCACACCCAGGTTCGAGTCCCACTAGTCCCGCCGCGTTCCACCAGGGTTCCGGGGTGCCTACAATGTCCACAACGCACCCAGCAAAGGCGCACTGTGATTGGGAAGAAAAGTTGGGAAAGTGGGCAAAAGTCCCGAATTTGGTCCAAAATCACACCCAGGTTCGAGTCCCACAAGTCCCGCCGCGTTCCACCAGTGTCTCGGGGTGCCTGACATGTCCACAACGCACCCAGCAAAGGCGCACTGTGATTGGGAAGAAAAGTTGGGAAAGTGGGCAAAAGTCCCGAATTTGGTCCAAAATCACACCCAGGTTCGAGTCCCACAAGTCCCGCCGCGTTCCACCAGGGTTCCGGGGTGCCTACAATGTCCACAACGCACCCAGCAAAGGCGCACTGTGATTGGGAAGAAAAGTTGGGAAAGTGGGCAAAAGTCCCGAATTTGAGCCAAAATCACACCCAGGTTCGAGTCCCACAAGTCCCGCCGCGTTCCACCAGGGTTCCGGGGTGCCTACAATGTCCACAACGCACCCAGCAAAGGCGCACTGTGATTGGGAAGAAAAGTTGGGAAAGTGGGCAAAAGTCCCGAATTTGGTCCAAAATCACACCCAGGTTCGAGTCCCACAAGTCCCGCCGCGTTCCACCAGGGTTCCGGGGTGCCTACAATGTCCACAACGCACCCAGCAAAGGCGCACTGTGATTGGGAAGAAAAGTTGGGAAAGTGGGCAAAAGTCCCGAATTTGGTCCAAAATCACACCCAGGTTCGAGTCCCACAAGTCCCGCCGCGTTCCGCCAGGGTTCCGGGGTGCCTACAATGTCCACAACTTACCCAGCAAAGGCGCACTGTGATTGGGAAGAAAAGTTGGGAAAGTGGGCAAAAGTCCCGAATTTGGTCCAAAATCACACCCAGGTTCGAGTCCCACAAGTCCCGCCGCGTTCCACCAGGGTTCCGGGGTGCCTACAATGCCCAAAACGCACCCAGCAAAGGCGCACTGTGAGTGGGGAAGAAAAGTTGGAAAAGTGGGCAAAAGTCCGGAAAAATGACCAAAAACCACACCCAGGTTAGAGCCCCACACGTCCTGCAGTCGCACCCGAGTCCTGGGATGCCCAACATGTCCAAAAAAATCAAAAAAAGCCCAAAAAATCAAAAAAAATCCCCGGGCCGTATCTTGGACGCCGGCGTACCGCGTTCGGCCCTCGTGCCGTAGTTTGGCGACCGATTGTAAAAATTTGCCGCGACCGGCTAGTTTTTTTCCTTGGAGTAAATAGAGAGTAGATCCAGCAGAAAATATGCACTATAAACAAAGAGAGGGAGTTTGGAGGGGGGCAAAAACGCCCTCTTGGAACTTAGTCCCGCCGCGTTCCACCAGGGTTCCGGGGTGCCTGACATGTCCACGACGCACCCAGCAAAGGCGCACTGTGATTGGGAAGAAAAGTTGGGAAAGTGGGCAAAAGTCCCGAATTTGGTCCAAAATCACACCCAGGTTCGAGTCCCACAAGTCCCGCCGCGTTCCACCAGGGTTCCGGGGTGCCTACAATGTCCACAACGCACCCAGCAAAGGCGCACTGTGATTGGGAAGAAAAGTTGGGAAAGTGGGCAAAAGTCCCGAATTTGGTCCAAAATCACACCCAGGTTCGAGTCCCACAAGTCCCGCCGCGTTCCACCAGGGTTCCGGGGTGCCTACAATGTCCACAACGCACCCAGCAAAGGCGCACTGTGATTGGGAAGAAAAGTTGGGAAAGTGGGCAAAAGTCCCGAATTTGGTCCAAAATCACACCCAGGTTCGAGTCCCACAAGTCCCGCCGCGTTCCACCAGGGTTCCGGGGTGCCTGGCATGTCCACAACTTACCCAGCAAAGGCGCACTGTGATTGGGAAGAAAAGTTGGGAAAGTGGGCAAAAGTCCCGAATTTGGTCCAAAATCACACCCAGGTTCGAGTCCCACAAGTCCCGCCGCGTTCCACCAGGGTTCCGGGGTGCCTACAATGTCCACAACGCACCCAGCAAAGGCGCACTGTGAGTGGGAAGAAAAGTTGGGAAAGTGGGCAAAAGTCCCGAATTTGGTCCAAAATCACACCCAGGTTCGAGTCCCACAAGTCCCACCAGTGTTCCGGGGTGCCTACAATGTCCACGACGCACCCAGCAAAGGCGCACTGTGATTGGGAAGAAAAGTTGGGAAAGTGGGCAAAAGTCCCAAATTTGGTCCAAAATCACACCCAGGTTCGAGTCCCACAAGTCCCGCCGCGTTCCACCAGGGTTCCGGGGTGCCTACAATGTCCACAACTTACCCAGCAAAGGCGCACTGTGATTGGGAAGAAAAGTTGGGAAAGTGGGCAAAAGTCCCGAATTTGATCCAAAATTATGCCCGGGTTGGAGTACCACGAGTCCGGCCGCGTTCCACCGGTGTCCCGGGGGTGCCTGGCATGTCCACAACTTACCCAGCAAAGGCGCACTGTGATTGGGAAGAAAAGTTGGGAAAGTGGGCAAAAGTCCCGAATTTGATCCAAAATTATGCCCGGGTTGGAGTACCACGAGTCCGGCCGCGTTCCACCGGTGTCCCGGGGGTGCCTGGCATGTCCACAACTTACCCAGCAAAGGCGCACTGTGATTGGGAAGAAAAGTTGGGAAAGTGGGCAAAAGTCCCGAATTTGATCCAAAATTATGCCCGGGTTGGAGTACCACGAGTCCGGCCGCGTTCCACCGGTGTCCCGGGGGTGCCTGCCATGTCCACAACTTACCCAGCAAAGGCGCACTGTGATTGGGAAGAAAAGTTGGGAAAGTGGGCAAAAGTCCCGAATTTGATCCAAAATTATGCCCGGGTTGGAGTACCACGAGTCCGGCCGCGTTCCACCGGTGTCCCGGGGGTGCCTGGCATGTCCACAACTTACCCAGCAAAGGCGCACTGTGATTGGGAAGAAAAGTTGGGAAAGTGGGCAAAAGTCCCGAATTTGATCCAAAATTATGCCCGGGTTGGAGTACCACGAGTCCGGCCGCGTTCCACCGGTGTCCCGGGGGTGCCTGCCATGTCCACAACTTACCCAGCAAAGGCGCACTGTGATTGGGAAGAAAAGTTGGGAAAGTGGGCAAAAGTCCCGAATTTGATCCAAAATTATGCCCGGGTTGGAGTACCACGAGTCCGGCCGCGTTCCACCGGTGTCCCGGGGGTGCCTGGCACGTCCACAACTTACCCAGCAAAGGCGCACTGTCAGTGGGGAAGACCAAACATGTCTCGGATTTTTTCCAAGTACCTTAACGAGAGAGGCTAAAAAGCACCTGTTTTTACCTTCTCTCGTTGTTGTACTTAGAAAAAAAACGAGAAAATAAAAAATCTGGGTTTTTTTCTAAGTACCTTAACGAGAGAGGCTAAAAAAAACCATTTTTTACCTTCTCTCGTTGTTGTACTTAGAAAAAAAACGAGAAAAAAAATTTTCCCCATTCATTTCAATGGGAGTTCATTTTTTTTTTGGGATTTTTTCTAAGTACCTTAACGAGAGAGGCTTAATTTTTCACCTACTTTTTACCTTCTCTCGATTTTTCGTTTTTTACCTGGTCGACCAAAACACCTCCATCTCGTTACTATGTGCACCATGTCTGACAGGCTGAAATCACAGGGAACGCGTCCGAGTCAAAGTGAGCTATTTTCGGACACAAATATGGTGTTTTTCCCCTCTATCCTCTGGTTCTTTTTTCAAACTGATCTTCCAGCATCTGAGCGACAGGGGCTCATGCAGACACCTGTGTCCGCCCGAGGGGCGCCTTCCCGGACACATATATGGTGCTTCCCCCCTCTTTACCCCGGTCCTTTTTCAAACTGATCTTCCAGCATCTGAGCGACAGGGGCTCATGCAGACACCTGTGTCCGCCCGAGGGGCGCCTTCCCGGACACATATATGGTGCTTTCCCCCTCTTTACCCCGGTCCTTTTTCAAACTGCTCTTCCAGCATCTGAGCGACAGGGGCTCATGCAGACACCTGTGTCCGCCCGAGGGGCGCCTTCCCGGACACATATATGGTGCTTTCCCCCTCTTTACCCCGGTCCTTTTTCAAACTGCTCTTCCAGCTTCTGAGCGACAGGGGCTCATGCAGACACCTGTGTCCGCCTAAGGGGCGCTATCTCGGACACATTTTCAACTTTTCCCGCATGAATGAAATCCTGGAACTGATTCCACCCAGGTACTTAGGACTTCCAGGGCTTGAGCGACAGGGGCTCTGTCCGGAGCGTGTGTCCGCCTAGGGGGCGCTGTCCCGGACACATTTTCAACTTTTCCCGCATGAATGAAATCCTGGAACTGATTCCACCCAGGTACTTAGGGCTTCCAGGGCTTGAGCGACAGGGGCTCTGTCCGGAGCGTGTGTCCGCCTAGGGGGCGCTGTCTCGGACACATTTTCAACTTTTCCCGCATGGATGAAATCCTGGAACTGATTCCACCCAGGTACTTAGGACTTCCAGGGCTTGAGCGACAGGGGCTCTGTCCGGAGCGTGTGTCCGCCTAGGGGGCGCTGTCCCGGACACATTTTCAACTTTTCCCGCATGAATGAAATCCTGGAACTGATTCCACCCAGGTACTTAGGGCTTCCAGGGCTTGAGCGACAGGGGCTCTGTCCGGAGCGTGTGTCCGCCTAGGGGGCGCTGTCTCGGACACATTTTCAACTTTTCCCGCATGAATGAAATCCTGGAACTGATTCCACCCAGGTACTTAGGGCTTCCAGGGCTTGAGCGACAGGGGCTCTGTCCGGAGCGTGTGTCCGCCTAGGGGGCGCTGTCTCGGACACATTTTCAACTTTTCCCGCATGAATGAAATCCTGGAACTGATTCCACCCAGGTACTTAGGGCTTCCAGGGCTTGAGCGACAGGGGCTCTGTCCGGAGCGTGTGTCCGCCTAGGGGGCGCTGTCTCGGACACATTTTCAACTTTTCCCGCATGAATGAAATCCTGGAACTGATTCCACCCAGGTACTTAGGGCTTCCAGGGCTCGAGCGACAGGGGCTCTGTCCGGAGCGTGTGTCCGCCTAGGGGGCGCTGTCTCGGACACATTTTCAACTTTTCCCGCATGAATGAAATCCTGGAACTGATTCCACCCAGGTACTTGGCGCTTCCAGGGCTCGAGCGACAGGGGCTCGGTCCGGAGCGCGCGTCCGCCTAGGGGGCGCTGTCTCGGACACATTTTCAACTTTTCCCGTATGAATGAAATCCTGGACCTCCGTCCAGGTACTCGGGGCTTCCCAGGACTTGAGCGACAGGGGCTCGGACCTGGGAAAAGCCCCGGCCCACTTCCCCTTTCCCCTCTAACCCTCTGGTAAACACGACTTGCCACGGAGCGGCCCTCACCGGCCGGCGTCAGCCGGTTACCCAGGTGGGGGATTCCTCCGGCCCTGCAGGTCTGCCTCTATTGCCGCCCGGCAAGCCCGATTTGAAGCGAGATCGAGACGACCCGTCTGCCCTAGTTGTCCTACATCGGACCCGCTCCGGCTCGGCCCCAGCGTCCCTTCGCGCATATGCCATCCGGGCCCACGCCCCGGGTGGTGCCGGAGGGCCTGGGCAGCGACGGCTGCGGTGCTTCCGGAAACACCTTTTTCGAACCCTAGGCGGCGCCATGAGACACTGCGCGCAACCCATGCCACCCCTTCGTAGACCCGGCAGGACAGCGTGCCGAAAACCACTCTCAGCCGAGCATGATGTTGGCCCCGCGGGACTCCTCGGGCTGTGTGCGACGGCTCACGGCCCGTGCAAGCCGCTTGCGCGCTGACTGAAAGGCAAGTGTCACCGAACGTTCGGCTTAGCCGGTAGGCATCCCGGCCGGGGAATCACAGAAGCCAGTAAACACGCTAGCGGGTCTACCTGGTTGATCCTGCCAGTAGCATATGCTTGTCTCAAAGATTAAGCCATGCAAGTGCAAGTGCAAACGAGTTTGACAGTGAAACTGCGAATGGCTCATTAAATCAGTTATGGTTCCTTTGAACACTCCACCGTTACTTGGATAACTGTGGCAATTCTAGAGCTAATACATGCATACGAGCGCTGACCCTGGACGGGGATGCGCGCATTTATCACACCGAAAACCCATACGGGATTCTAAGGATGGTGTTCGGGTGCCTGGACTGGTTCTAATGAGGTAGCTGAAGGGGGATCGGGCCCCTCAAAACAACAATATAAATGGCAACACACGGGGACCGGGCCCCTTAAGCTGTGATAATCCGAGACCCGCAAGCTCTGGCCACTGGAGGCGTGGTAGTCTTGCCTTAATATTTATATGGACGCCATGAGAAGGTTCCTCATGTGCTGACTTAATAATAACACGGACCAGAGCACCTTCGGGACAATACCCCTGTTACGAGCCCAGCGCGTGTGCGGGCGCGGCTGCCGGTGGACCTCGCGTCTCGGGCAGTCCGCGTTACGCGCGCGACGGGTGGCGGGCAGGGTGAGCCCCACCCCTTTGTGAGCGCACCCCGTGCGCAGCGACCCCTGTTACGAGCCCCCGGCCACGGGGGTGGCGGGCAGGTAAGCTGCGCTCGCGCGGCGACCCCTGTTACGAACCCCCGGCCACGGGGGTGGCGGGCAGGTAAGCTGCGGGCGCGCAGTGACCCCTGTTACGAGCCCCCGGCCACGGGGGTGGCGGGCAGGTAAGCTGCGCGTGCGGAGGGCGCGCGGAGTGACCCCTGTTACGAGCCCCCGGCCACGGGGGTGGCGGGCAGGTAAGCTCCGCATAATAATAACACGGACCAGAGCACCTTCGGGACAATACCCCTGTTACGAGCCCAGCGCGTGTGCGGGCGCGGCTGCCGGTGGACCTCGCGTCTCGGGCAGTCCGCGTTACGCGCGCGACGGGTGGCGGGCAGGGTGAGCCCCACCCCTTTGTGAGCGCACCCCGTGCGCAGCGACCCCTGTTACGAGCCCCCGGCCACGGGGGTGGCGGGCAGGTAAGCTGCGCTCGCGCGGCGACCCCTGTTACGAACCCCCGGCCACGGGGGTGGCGGGCAGGTAAGCTGCGGGCGCGCAGTGACCCCTGTTACGAGCCCCCGGCCACGGGGGTGGCGGGCAGGTAAGCTGCGCGTGCGGAGGGCGCGCGGAGTGACCCCTGTTACGAGCCCCCGGCCACGGGGGTGGCGGGCAGGTAAGCTCCGCGCGCCGCGCGCCCACGATCGAACAAGTTGGGTCTGCCTCTAAGAGAAGGAAATCGGGGCCTTGAGGTGTGGGGCTGGCGGGCTTCTGCCCGTTCTCCTCCGCTCCCTTGGCATGGCATGGTAAGGACCGGATGGTGTTGGACACGTGTGCTACTGGGGAAACTGCCGCGGGCTATTCGCTCTCGTTATCCATACCCACTAGATCCATGGTTTAAGCGGTGCTTCATACTAGCGGTTTGGTCGGTCTACCGCCGTGACGCGCCCCCTTTCGGGGGGGTTTGCTGCACGTGTGAGGGGGGTGGCCGAGCCGCCGGTGTTGGGTGCATTACGCCGGCCATGAGGAAGGTGGTTGATGCAGGGGGGAATTGCCTGGGGGGTCAGAGAGAGACACACGGCCGGTGAATGTCCCCACCGGCGCCCGGGAAGGGATTGAGCAACCCGTTTCCCGGGGGTTTTCTCGTAAGTGCCTGAGGGCCGCCCGGAAGGGGGTGAAGCGTCTCGCGCGTGCGGGGCGAGACCACACCTTCCGCGTGCCGGCCCTCTGCCGGCGTACCAGGCGGGCAGGAGGCCCGCCACGGGGAGAGACCATGGGGCTCAAGTTGTCGACCTCCACGCGGTGAGCCCTGGAAACTAGTGCAAACTAGGCCAACGACAACACCATGGAGCCGGGGGCCGCGGGGCCCCCGCTCGGGCTTTGGAAGTCAAGTCACCAAAAAAAGAAATTTGACTAAGTGTCTAGGAGCAGGTCCCTTTAAGAAGGCCGACCTGCTATGGTTCTCCACCTGGGTCCGTAACGCAAAATTAGTCCCTCTCCTAGCTGGAAGTCAAAAAAAAAAAAGGCGTGAATTTGACTAAGTGTCTAGGAGGATGTCCCTTTAAGAAGGCCGACGTCCCTTGGTTCTCCACCTGGGTACAGAACGCCAAATTAGTCCCTCTCCTAGCTGGAAGTCCAAAAAAAAAGGCGTGAATTTGACTAAGTGTCTAGGAGGATGTCCCTTTAAGAAGGCTGACCTGCTATGGTTCTCCACCCGGGTGCGGAAAGCAAAATTAGTCCCTCTCCTCGCTGGAAGTCCAAAAAAAAAGGCGGAAATTTGACTAAGTGCCTAGGAGGATGTCCCTTTAAGAAGGCTGACCTGCTATGGTTCTCCACCCGGGTACGGAAAGCAAAATTAGTCCCTCTCCTCGCTGGAAGTCCAAAAAAAAGGCGTAAATTTGACTAAGTGCCTAGGAGCATTTCCCTTTAAGAAGGCCGACCTGCTATGGTTCTCCACCCGGGTCCGGAACTCAAAATTAGTCCCTCTCCTAGTTGGAAGTCATCAAAAAAAGGCGGAAATTTGACTAAGTGCCATCATTTTAGAGTACCAGGACTATAGCTGGGGAATTGGAGCCCTCTGGTGGACACTCGCTGCAAATGCACCCTGAATTAAAGACATTATTTCCAGTTCTTTTGGGGCCCTATTTTCAGGCGTAAATTTGACTAAGTGTCTAGGGGCATGTCCCTTTAAGAAGGCCGACCTGCTATGGTTCTCCACCTGGGTCTGGAACGCCAAATTAGTCCCTCTCCTCGCTGGAAGTCCAAAAAAAAGGCGTGAATTTGACTAAGTGCCTAGGAGGATGTCCCTTTAAGAAGGCCGACGTGCTATGGTTCTCCACCCGGGTACGGAAAGCAAAATTAGTCCCTCTCCTCGCTGGAAGTCCAAAAAAAAGGCGTAAATTTGACTAAGTGCCTAGGAGGATGTCCCTTTAAGAAGGCTGACCTGCTATGGTTCTCCACCCGGGTACGGAAAGCAAAATTAGTCCCTCTCCTCGCTGGAAGTCCAAAAAAAAGGCGTAAATTTGACTAAGTGCCTAGGAGCATTTCCCTTTAAGAAGGCCGACCTGCTATGGTTCTCCACCCGGGTCCGGAACTCAAAATTAGTCCCTCTCCTAGTTGGAAGTCATCAAAAAAAGGCGGAAATTTGACTAAGTGCCATCATTTTAGAGTACCAGGACTATAGCTGGGGAATTGGAGCCCTCTGGTGGACACTCGCTGCAAATGCACCCTGAATTAAACACATTATTTCCAGTTCTTTTGGTGTTCCCGGGGAATGAGAGGCCTTTTGTGGGCCAGAAAGAGTGGGGGACCCTTGGAGCCCCTATTTTCAGACAGTTTGGCTTATTTCGGTGACGCCGGGGCGTCCATCAGGTCTTCCCGGGGAATGAGAGGCCTTTTGTGGCCATATGTCAACAAAAGAGTGGGGAAATGGAGCCCTCCGGTGGACTCCCGCTGCAAATGCACCCCCCAAATTAAATACATTAATTCCAGGCCTTTTGGGGCCCTATATTCAGACGGTGTGGAGCCCTCCAGTGGACTCCCGCCTCCAATGCACCCCCATAATTATAGACATCACCCCCCAAATTAAACACATTATTTCCAGTTCTTTTGGGCCCCTATTTTCAGACGGTTTGGCGTATTTCCTTGACGCCGGGGAGTCCTACAGGTGTTCCCGGGGAATGAGAGGCCTTTTGTGGGCCAGAAAGAGTGGGGAACCCTTGGAGCCCCTATTTTCAGACAGTTTGGCTTATTTCGGTGACGCCGGGGCGTCCATCAGGTCTTCCCGGGGAATGAGAGGCCTTTTGTGGCCATATGTCAACAAAAGAGTGGGGAAATGGAGCCCTCCGGTGGACTCCCGCTGCAAATGCACCCCCCAAATTAAATACATTAATTCCAGGCCTTTTGGGGCCCTATATTCAGACGGTGTGGAGCCCTCCAGTGGACTCCCGCCTCCAATGCACCCCCATAATTATAGACATCACCCCCCAAATTAAACACATTATTTCCAGTTCTTTTGGGCCCCTATTTTCAGACGGTTTGGCGTATTTCCTTGACGCCGGGGAGTCCTACAGGTGTTCCCGGGGAATGAGAGGCCTTTTGTGGGCCAGAAAGAGTGGGGAACCCTTGGAGCCCCTATTTTCAGACAGTTTGCCGTATTTCGGTGACGCCGGGGCGTCCATCAGGTCTTCCCGGGGAATGTGAGGCCTTTCGTGGGCCATATTTTCAGACAGAAAAAAAAGAAAAGTAACCCTTACACTACAAAGGACAGCGGGGAAACGCCCCCCAGCAAAGTCACAGGGGAAGTGGGGTAGACAAGTGGAGAGTGTCTGGGGAAAAGTCCACAAAATGATCAAAAATCACACACAGGTACGAGTGCCACAAGTCCCGCCGCGTCCCACCCGAGTCCGAGGTGCCCCCCACATGCCCAAAACGCACCCAGCAAAGGCGCACTGTGATTGGGAAGAAAAGTTGGGAAAGTGGGCAAAAGTCCCGAATTTGATCCATAATTATACCCAGGTTTGAGTCCCACAAGTCCCGCCGCATTCCACCAGTGTTCCGGGGTGCCTGACATGTCCACGACGCACCCAGCAAAGGCGCACTGTGATTGGGAAGAAAAGTTGGAAAAGTGGGCAAAAGTCCGGAAAATGACCAAAAACCACACCCAGGTTAGAGCCCCACACGTCCTGCAGTCGCACCCGAGTCCTGGGATGCCCAACATGTCCAAAAAAATCAAAAAAAGCCCAAAAAATCAAAAAAATCCCCGGGCCGTATCTTGGACGCCGGCGTACCGCGTTCGGCCCTCGTGCCGTAGTTTGGCGACCGATTGTAAAAATTTGCCGCGACCGGCTAGTTTTTTTCCTTGGAGTAAATAGAGAGTAGATCCAGCAGAAAATATGCACTATAAACAAAGAGAGGGGGTTTGGAGGGGGGCAAAAACGCCCTCTTGGAACTTTTGCAGCAGCACACATCAAACTAGCGGGGAGAAGGCATGCATAGCAAAAGGCCACGAAATGATCCAAAATCACACCCAGGTTCGAGTCCCACAAGTCCCGCCGCGTTCCACCAGGGTTCCGGGGTGCCTGACATGTCCACGACGCACCCAGCAAAGGCGCACTGTGATTGGGAAGAAAAGTTGGGAAAGTGGGCAAAAGTCCCGAATTTTATCCAAAATTATACCCAGGTTCGAGTCCCACAAGTCCCGCCGCGTTCCACCAGTGTCTCGGGGTGCCTACAATGTCCACAACGCACCCAGCAAAGGCATCACACCCAGGTTCGAGTCCCACAAGTCCCGCCGCGTTCCACCAGGGTTCCGGGGTGCCTGACATGTCCACGACGCACCCAGCAAAGGCGCACTGTGATTGGGAAGAAAAGTTGGGAAAGTGGGCAAAAGTCCCGAATTTTATCCAAAATTATACCCAGGTTCGAGTCCCACAAGTCCCGCCGCGTTCCACCAGGGTTCCGGGGTGCCTACAATGTCCACAACGCACCCAGCAAAGGCGCACTGTGATTGGGAAGAAAAGTTGGGAAAGTGGGCAAAAGTCCCGAATTTGGTCCAAAATCACACCCAGGTTCGAGTCCCACAAGTCCCGCCGCGTTCCACCAGGGTTCCGGGGTGCCTACAATGTCCACAACGCACCCAGCAAAGGCGCACTGTGATTGGGAAGAAAAGTTGGGAAAGTGGGCAAAAGTCCCGAATTTGGTCCAAAATCACACCCAGGTTCGAGTCCCACAAGTCCCGCCGCGTTCCACCAGGGTTCCGGGGTGCCTGACATGTCCACGACGCACCCAGCAAAGGTGCACTGTGATTGGGAAGAAAAGTTGGGAAAGTGGGCAAAAGTCCCGAATTTGGTCCAAAATCACACCCAGGTTCGAGTCCCACAAGTCCCGCCGCGTTCCACCAGGGTTCCGGGGTGCCTACAATGTCCACAACGCACCCAGCAAAGGCGCACTGTGATTGGGAAGAAAAGTTGGGAAAGTGGGCAAAAGTCCCGAATTTGGTCCAAAATCACACCCAGGTTCGAGTCCCACAAGTCCCGCCGCGTTCCACCAGGGTTCCGGGGTGCCTACAATGTCCACAACGCACCCAGCAAAGGCGCACTGTGATTGGGAAGAAAAGTTGGGAAAGTGGGCAAAAGTCCCGAATTTGGTCCAAAATCACACCCAGGTTCGAGTCCCACAAGTCCCGCCGCGTTCCACCAGTGTTCCGGGGTGCCTACAATGCCTAAGACGCACCCAGCAAAGGCGCACTGTGATTGGGAAGAAAAGTTGGGAAAGTGGGCAAAAGTCCCGAATTTGGTCCAAAATCACACCCAGGTTCGAGTCCCACAAGTCCGGCCGCGTTCCACCAGTGTCTCGGGGTGCCTACAATGTCCACAACTTACCCAGCAAAGGCGCACTGTGATTGGGAAGAAAAGTTGGGAAAGTGGGCAAAAGTCCCGAATTTGGTCCAAAATCACACCCAGGTTCGAGTCCCACAAGTCCCGCCGCGTTCCACCAGGGTTCCGGGGTGCCTACAATGTCCACAACGCACCCAGCAAAGGCGCACTGTGATTGGGAAGAAAAGTTGGGAAAGTGGGCAAAAGTCCCGAATTTGGTCCAAAATCACACCCAGGTTCGAGTCCCACAAGTCCCGCCGCGTTCCACCAGGGTTCCGGGGTGCCTACAATGTCCACAACGCACCCAGCAAAGGCGCACTGTGATTGGGAAGAAAAGTTGGGAAAGTGGGCAAAAGTCCCGAATTTGGTCCAAAATCACACCCAGGTTCGAGTCCCACAAGTCCCGCCGCGTTCCACCAGGGTTCCGGGGTGCCTGACATGTCCACGACGCACCCAGCAAAGGCGCACTGTGATTGGGAAGAAAAGTTGGGAAAGTGGGCAAAAGTCCCGAATTTGGTCCAAAATCACACCCAGGTTCGAGTCCCACAAGTCCCGCCGCGTTCCACCAGGGTTCCGGGGTGCCTACAATGTCCGCAACGCACCCAGCAAAGGCGCACTGTGATTGGGAAGAAAAGTTGGGAAAGTGGGCAAAAGTCCCGAATTTGGTCCAAAATCACACCCAGGTTCGAGTCCCACAAGTCCCGCCGCGTTCCACCAGGGTTCCGGGGTGCCTACAATGTCCACAACGCACCCAGCAAAGGCGCACTGTGATTGGGAAGAAAAGTTGGGAAAATGGGCAAAAGTCCCGAATTTGGTCCAAAATCACACCCAGGTTCGAGTCCCACAAGTCCCGCCGCGTTCCACCAGGGTTCCGGGGTGCCTACAATGTCCACAACGCACCCAGCAAAGGCGCACTGTGATTGGGAAGAAAAGTTGGGAAAGTGGGCAAAAGTCCCGAATTTGGTCCAAAATCACACCCAGGTTCGAGTCCCACAAGTCCCGCCGCGTTCCACCAGGGTTCCGGGGTGCCTGACATGTCCACGACGCACCCAGCAAAGGCGCACTGTGATTGGGAAGAAAAGTTGGGAAAGTGGGCAAAAGTCCCGAATTTTATCCAAAATCACACCCAGGTTCGAGTCCCGCAAGTCCCGCCGCGTTCCATCAGGGTTCCGGGGTGCCTACAATGTCCACAACTTACCCAGCAAAGGCGCACTGTGATTGGGAAGAAAAGTTGGGAAAGTGGGCAAAAGTCCCAAATTTGGTCCAAAATCACACCCAGGTTCGAGTCCCACAAGTCCCGCCGCGTTCCACCAGGGTTCCGGGGTGCCTACAATGTCCACAACTTACCCAGCAAAGGCGCACTGTGATTGGGAAGAAAAGTTGGGAAAGTGGGCAAAAGTCCCGAATTTGATCCAAAATTATGCCCGGGTTGGAGTACCACGAGTCCGGCCGCGTTCCACCGGTGTCCCGGGGGTGCCTGGCATGTCCACAACTTACCCAGCAAAGGCGCACTGTGATTGGGAAGAAAAGTTGGGAAAGTGGGCAAAAGTCCCGAATTTGATCCAAAATTATGCCCGGGTTGGAGTACCACGAGTCCGGCCGCGTTCCACCGGTGTCCCGGGGGTGCCTGGCATGTCCACAACTTACCCAGCAAAGGCGCACTGTGATTGGGAAGAAAAGTTGGGAAAGTGGGCAAAAGTCCCGAATTTGATCCAAAATTATGCCCGGGTTGGAGTACCACGAGTCCGGCCGCGTTCCACCGGTGTCCCGGGGGTGCCTGCCATGTCCACAACTTACCCAGCAAAGGCGCACTGTGATTGGGAAGAAAAGTTGGGAAAGTGGGCAAAAGTCCCGAATTTGATCCAAAATTATGCCCGGGTTGGAGTACCACGAGTCCGGCCGCGTTCCACCGGTGTCCCGGGGGTGCCTGGCATGTCCACAACTTACCCAGCAAAGGCGCACTGTGATTGGGAAGAAAAGTTGGGAAAGTGGGCAAAAGTCCCGAATTTGATCCAAAATTATGCCCGGGTTGGAGTACCACGAGTCCGGCCGCGTTCCACCGGTGTCCCGGGGGTGCCTGCCATGTCCACAACTTACCCAGCAAAGGCGCACTGTGATTGGGAAGAAAAGTTGGGAAAGTGGGCAAAAGTCCCGAATTTGATCCAAAATTATGCCCGGGTTGGAGTACCACGAGTCCGGCCGCGTTCCACCGGTGTCCCGGGGGTGCCTGGCACGTCCACAACTTACCCAGCAAAGGCGCACTGTCAGTGGGGAAGACCAAACATGTCTCGGATTTTTTCCAAGTACCTTAACGAGAGAGGCTAAAAAGCACCTGTTTTTACCTTCTCTCGTTGTTGTACTTAGAAAAAAAACGAGAAAATAAAAAATCTGGGTTTTTTTCTAAGTACCTTAACGAGAGAGGCTAAAAAAAACCATTTTTTACCTTCTCTCGTTGTTGTACTTAGAAAAAAAACGAGAAAAAAAATTTTCCCCATTCATTTCAATGGGAGTTCATTTTTTTTTTGGGATTTTTTCTAAGTACCTTAACGAGAGAGGCTTAATTTTTCACCTACTTTTTACCTTCTCTCGATTTTTCGTTTTTTACCTGGTCGACCAAAACACCTCCATCTCGTTACTATGTGCACCATGTCTGACAGGCTGAAATCACAGGGAACGCGTCCGAGTCAAAGTGAGCTATTTTCGGACACAAATATGGTGTTTTTCCCCTCTATCCTCTGGTTCTTTTTTCAAACTGATCTTCCAGCATCTGAGCGACAGGGGCTCATGCAGACACCTGTGTCCGCCCGAGGGGCGCCTTCCCGGACACATATATGGTGCTTCCCCCCTCTTTACCCCGGTCCTTTTTCAAACTGATCTTCCAGCATCTGAGCGACAGGGGCTCATGCAGACACCTGTGTCCGCCCGAGGGGCGCCTTCCCGGACACATATATGGTGCTTTCCCCCTCTTTACCCCGGTCCTTTTTCAAACTGCTCTTCCAGCATCTGAGCGACAGGGGCTCATGCAGACACCTGTGTCCGCCCGAGGGGCGCCTTCCCGGACACATATATGGTGCTTTCCCCCTCTTTACCCCGGTCCTTTTTCAAACTGCTCTTCCAGCTTCTGAGCGACAGGGGCTCATGCAGACACCTGTGTCCGCCTAAGGGGCGCTATCTCGGACACATTTTCAACTTTTCCCGCATGAATGAAATCCTGGAACTGATTCCACCCAGGTACTTAGGACTTCCAGGGCTTGAGCGACAGGGGCTCTGTCCGGAGCGTGTGTCCGCCTAGGGGGCGCTGTCCCGGACACATTTTCAACTTTTCCCGCATGAATGAAATCCTGGAACTGATTCCACCCAGGTACTTAGGGCTTCCAGGGCTTGAGCGACAGGGGCTCTGTCCGGAGCGTGTGTCCGCCTAGGGGGCGCTGTCTCGGACACATTTTCAACTTTTCCCGCATGGATGAAATCCTGGAACTGATTCCACCCAGGTACTTAGGACTTCCAGGGCTTGAGCGACAGGGGCTCTGTCCGGAGCGTGTGTCCGCCTAGGGGGCGCTGTCCCGGACACATTTTCAACTTTTCCCGCATGAATGAAATCCTGGAACTGATTCCACCCAGGTACTTAGGGCTTCCAGGGCTTGAGCGACAGGGGCTCTGTCCGGAGCGTGTGTCCGCCTAGGGGGCGCTGTCTCGGACACATTTTCAACTTTTCCCGCATGAATGAAATCCTGGAACTGATTCCACCCAGGTACTTAGGGCTTCCAGGGCTTGAGCGACAGGGGCTCTGTCCGGAGCGTGTGTCCGCCTAGGGGGCGCTGTCTCGGACACATTTTCAACTTTTCCCGCATGAATGAAATCCTGGAACTGATTCCACCCAGGTACTTAGGGCTTCCAGGGCTTGAGCGACAGGGGCTCTGTCCGGAGCGTGTGTCCGCCTAGGGGGCGCTGTCTCGGACACATTTTCAACTTTTCCCGCATGAATGAAATCCTGGAACTGATTCCACCCAGGTACTTAGGGCTTCCAGGGCTCGAGCGACAGGGGCTCTGTCCGGAGCGTGTGTCCGCCTAGGGGGCGCTGTCTCGGACACATTTTCAACTTTTCCCGCATGAATGAAATCCTGGAACTGATTCCACCCAGGTACTTGGCGCTTCCAGGGCTCGAGCGACAGGGGCTCGGTCCGGAGCGCGCGTCCGCCTAGGGGGCGCTGTCTCGGACACATTTTCAACTTTTCCCGTATGAATGAAATCCTGGACCTCCGTCCAGGTACTCGGGGCTTCCCAGGACTTGAGCGACAGGGGCTCGGACCTGGGAAAAGCCCCGGCCCACTTCCCCTTTCCCCTCTAACCCTCTGGTAAACACGACTTGCCACGGAGCGGCCCTCACCGGCCGGCGTCAGCCGGTTACCCAGGTGGGGGATTCCTCCGGCCCTGCAGGTCTGCCTCTATTGCCGCCCGGCAAGCCCGATTTGAAGCGAGATCGAGACGACCCGTCTGCCCTAGTTGTCCTACATCGGACCCGCTCCGGCTCGGCCCCAGCGTCCCTTCGCGCATATGCCATCCGGGCCCACGCCCCGGGTGGTGCCGGAGGGCCTGGGCAGCGACGGCTGCGGTGCTTCCGGAAACACCTTTTTCGAACCCTAGGCGGCGCCATGAGACACTGCGCGCAACCCATGCCACCCCTTCGTAGACCCGGCAGGACAGCGTGCCGAAAACCACTCTCAGCCGAGCATGATGTTGGCCCCGCGGGACTCCTCGGGCTGTGTGCGACGGCTCACGGCCCGTGCAAGCCGCTTGCGCGCTGACTGAAAGGCAAGTGTCACCGAACGTTCGGCTTAGCCGGTAGGCATCCCGGCCGGGGAATCACAGAAGCCAGTAAACACGCTAGCGGGTCTACCTGGTTGATCCTGCCAGTAGCATATGCTTGTCTCAAAGATTAAGCCATGCAAGTGCAAGTGCAAACGAGTTTGACAGTGAAACTGCGAATGGCTCATTAAATCAGTTATGGTTCCTTTGAACACTCCACCGTTACTTGGATAACTGTGGCAATTCTAGAGCTAATACATGCATACGAGCGCTGACCCTGGACGGGGATGCGCGCATTTATCACACCGAAAACCCATACGGGATTCTAAGGATGGTGTTCGGGTGCCTGGACTGGTTCTAATGAGGTAGCTGAAGGGGGATCGGGCCCCTCAAAACAACAATATAAATGGCAACACACGGGGACCGGGCCCCTTAAGCTGTGATAATCCGAGACCCGCAAGCTCTGGCCACTGGAGGCGTGGTAGTCTTGCCTTAATATTTATATGGACGCCATGAGAAGGTTCCTCATGTGCTGACTTAATAATAACACGGACCAGAGCACCTTCGGGACAATACCCCTGTTACGAGCCCAGCGCGTGTGCGGGCGCGGCTGCCGGTGGACCTCGCGTCTCGGGCAGTCCGCGTTACGCGCGCGACGGGTGGCGGGCAGGGTGAGCCCCACCCCTTTGTGAGCGCACCCCGTGCGCAGCGACCCCTGTTACGAGCCCCCGGCCACGGGGGTGGCGGGCAGGTAAGCTGCGCTCGCGCGGCGACCCCTGTTACGAACCCCCGGCCACGGGGGTGGCGGGCAGGTAAGCTGCGGGCGCGCAGTGACCCCTGTTACGAGCCCCCGGCCACGGGGGTGGCGGGCAGGTAAGCTGCGCGTGCGGAGGGCGCGCGGAGTGACCCCTGTTACGAGCCCCCGGCCACGGGGGTGGCGGGCAGGTAAGCTCCGCATAATAATAACACGGACCAGAGCACCTTCGGGACAATACCCCTGTTACGAGCCCAGCGCGTGTGCGGGCGCGGCTGCCGGTGGACCTCGCGTCTCGGGCAGTCCGCGTTACGCGCGCGACGGGTGGCGGGCAGGGTGAGCCCCACCCCTTTGTGAGCGCACCCCGTGCGCAGCGACCCCTGTTACGAGCCCCCGGCCACGGGGGTGGCGGGCAGGTAAGCTGCGCTCGCGCGGCGACCCCTGTTACGAACCCCCGGCCACGGGGGTGGCGGGCAGGTAAGCTGCGGGCGCGCAGTGACCCCTGTTACGAGCCCCCGGCCACGGGGGTGGCGGGCAGGTAAGCTGCGCGTGCGGAGGGCGCGCGGAGTGACCCCTGTTACGAGCCCCCGGCCACGGGGGTGGCGGGCAGGTAAGCTCCGCGCGCCGCGCGCCCACGATCGAACAAGTTGGGTCTGCCTCTAAGAGAAGGAAATCGGGGCCTTGAGGTGTGGGGCTGGCGGGCTTCTGCCCGTTCTCCTCCGCTCCCTTGGCATGGCATGGTAAGGACCGGATGGTGTTGGACACGTGTGCTACTGGGGAAACTGCCGCGGGCTATTCGCTCTCGTTATCCATACCCACTAGATCCATGGTTTAAGCGGTGCTTCATACTAGCGGTTTGGTCGGTCTACCGCCGTGACGCGCCCCCTTTCGGGGGGGTTTGCTGCACGTGTGAGGGGGGTGGCCGAGCCGCCGGTGTTGGGTGCATTACGCCGGCCATGAGGAAGGTGGTTGATGCAGGGGGGAATTGCCTGGGGGGTCAGAGAGAGACACACGGCCGGTGAATGTCCCCACCGGCGCCCGGGAAGGGATTGAGCAACCCGTTTCCCGGGGGTTTTCTCGTAAGTGCCTGAGGGCCGCCCGGAAGGGGGTGAAGCGTCTCGCGCGTGCGGGGCGAGACCACACCTTCCGCGTGCCGGCCCTCTGCCGGCGTACCAGGCGGGCAGGAGGCCCGCCACGGGGAGAGACCATGGGGCTCAAGTTGTCGACCTCCACGCGGTGAGCCCTGGAAACTAGTGCAAACTAGGCCAACGACAACACCATGGAGCCGGGGGCCGCGGGGCCCCCGCTCGGGCTTTGGAAGTCAAGTCACCAAAAAAAGAAATTTGACTAAGTGTCTAGGAGCAGGTCCCTTTAAGAAGGCCGACCTGCTATGGTTCTCCACCTGGGTCCGTAACGCAAAATTAGTCCCTCTCCTAGCTGGAAGTCAAAAAAAAAAAAGGCGTGAATTTGACTAAGTGTCTAGGAGGATGTCCCTTTAAGAAGGCCGACGTCCCTTGGTTCTCCACCTGGGTACAGAACGCCAAATTAGTCCCTCTCCTAGCTGGAAGTCCAAAAAAAAAGGCGTGAATTTGACTAAGTGTCTAGGAGGATGTCCCTTTAAGAAGGCTGACCTGCTATGGTTCTCCACCCGGGTGCGGAAAGCAAAATTAGTCCCTCTCCTCGCTGGAAGTCCAAAAAAAAAGGCGGAAATTTGACTAAGTGCCTAGGAGGATGTCCCTTTAAGAAGGCTGACCTGCTATGGTTCTCCACCCGGGTACGGAAAGCAAAATTAGTCCCTCTCCTCGCTGGAAGTCCAAAAAAAAGGCGTAAATTTGACTAAGTGCCTAGGAGCATTTCCCTTTAAGAAGGCCGACCTGCTATGGTTCTCCACCCGGGTCCGGAACTCAAAATTAGTCCCTCTCCTAGTTGGAAGTCATCAAAAAAAGGCGGAAATTTGACTAAGTGCCATCATTTTAGAGTACCAGGACTATAGCTGGGGAATTGGAGCCCTCTGGTGGACACTCGCTGCAAATGCACCCTGAATTAAACACATTATTTCCAGTTCTTTTGGTGTTCCCGGGGAATGAGAGGCCTTTTGTGGGCCAGAAAGAGTGGGGAACCCTTGGAGCCCCTATTTTCAGACAGTTTGGCTTATTTCGGTGACGCCGGGGCGTCCATCAGGTCTTCCCGGGGAATGAGAGGCCTTTTGTGGCCATATGTCAACAAAAGAGTGGGGAAATGGAGCCCTCCGGTGGACTCCCGCTGCAAATGCACCCCCCAAATTAAATACATTAATTCCAGGCCTTTTGGGGCCCTATATTCAGACGGTGTGGAGCCCTCCAGTGGACTCCCGCCTCCAATGCACCCCCATAATTATAGACATCACCCCCCAAATTAAAGGCATCATTTCCAGTTCTTTTGGGCCCCTATTTTCAGCCGGTTTGGCGTATTTCCTTGACGCCGGGGAGTCCTACAGGTGTTCCCGGGGAATGAGAGGCCTTTTGTGGGCCAGAAAGAGTGGGGAACCCTTGGAGCCCCTATTTTCAGACAGTTTGGCTTATTTCGGTGACGCCGGGGCGTCCATCAGGTCTTCCCGGGGAATGAGAGGCCTTTTGTGGCCATATGTCAACAAAAGAGTGGGGAAATGGAGCCCTCCGGTGGACTCCCGCTGCAAATGCACCCCCCAAATTAAATACATTAATTCCAGGCCTTTTGGGGCCCTATATTCAGACGGTGTGGAGCCCTCCAGTGGACTCCCGCCTCCAATGCACCCCCATAATTATAGACATCACCCCCCAAATTAAAGGCATCATTTCCAGTTCTTTTGGGCCCCTATTTTCAGACGGTTTGGCGTATTTCCTTGACGCCGGGGAGTCCTACAGGTGTTCCCGGGGAATGAGAGGCCTTTTGTGGGCCAGAAAGAGTGGGGAACACTTGGAGCCCCTATTTTCAGACAGTTTGCCGTATTTCGGTGACGCCGGGGCGTCCATCAGGTCTTCCCGGGGAATGTGAGGCCTTTCGTGGGCCATATTTTCAGACAGATTGGCCTGTTTCAGTGACGCCGAGGCGTCCATCAGGTCTTCCCGGGGAGTGTGAGGCCTTTTGGGGCCCTATTTTCAGACAGGAAAAAAAAGAAAAGTAACCCTTACACTACAAAGGACAGCGGGGAAACGCCCCCCAGCAAAGTCACAGGGGAAGTGGGGTAGACAAGTGGAGAGTGTCTGGGGAAAAGTCCACAAAATGATCAAAAATCACACCCAGGTACGAGTGCCACAAGTCCCGCCGCGTCCCACCCGAGTCCGAGGTGCCCCCCACATGCCCAAAACGCACCCAGCAAAGGCGCACTGTGAGTGGGGAAGAAAATTTGGAAAAGTGGGCAAAAGTCCGGAAAAATGACCAAAAACCACACCCAGGTGAGAGCCCCACACGTCCTGCAGTCGCACCCGAGTCCTGGGATGCCCAACATGTCCAAAAAAATCAAAAAAAGCCCAAAAAATCAAAAAAATCCCCGGGCCGTATCTTGGACGCCGGCGTACCGCGTTCGGCCCTCGTGCCGTAGTTTGGCGACCGATTGTAAAAATTTGCCGCGACCGGCTAGTTTTTTTCCTTGGAGTAAATAGAGAGTAGATCCAGCAGGAAATATGCACTATAAACAAAGAGAGGGAGTTTGGAGGGGGGCAAAAACGCCCTCTTGGAACTTTTGCAGCAGCACACATCAAACTAGCGGGGAGAAGGCATGCATAGCAAAAGTCCACGAAATGATCAAAAATCACACCCAGGTTCGAGTCCCACAAGTCCCGCCGCGTTCCACCAGGGTTCCGGGGTGCCTGACATGTCCACGACGCACCCAGCAAAGGCGCACTGTGATTGGGAAGAAAAGTTGGGAAAGTTGGCAAAAGTCCCGAATTTATCCAAAATTATACCCAGGTTCGAGTCCCACAAGTCCCGCCGCGTTCCACCAGTGTCTCGGGGTGCCTACAATGTCCACAACTTACCCAGCAAAGGTGCACTGTGATTGGGAAGAAAAGTTGGGAAAGTGGGCAAAAGTCCCGAATTTGGTCCAAAATCACACCCAGGTTCGAGTCCCACAAGTCCCGCCGCGTTCCACCAGTGTCTCGGGGTGCCTACAATGTCCACAACGCACCCAGCAAAGGCGCACTGTGATTGGGAAGAAAAGTTGGGAAAGTGGGCAAAAGTCCCGAATTTGGTCCAAAATCACACCCAGGTTCGAGTCCCACAAGTCCCGCCGCGTTCCACCAGGGTTCCGGGGTGCCTACAATGTCCACAACGCACCCAGCAAAGGCGCACTGTGATTGGGAAGAAAAGTTGGGAAAGTGGGCAAAAGTCCCGAATTTGGTCCAAAATCACACCCAGGTTCGAGTCCCACAAGTCCCGCCGCGTTCCACCAGTGTCTCGGGGTGCCTACAATGTCCACAACGCACCCAGCAAAGGCGCACTGTGATTGGGAAGAAAAGTTGGGAAAGTGGGCAAAAGTCCCGAATTTGGTCCAAAATCACACCCAGGTTCGAGTCCCACAAGTCCCGCCGCGTTCCACCAGTGTCTCGGGGTGCCTACAATGTCCACGACGCACCCAGCAAAGGCGCACTGTGATTGGGAAGAAAAGTTGGGAAAGTGGGCAAAAGTCCCGAATTTGGTCCAAAATCACACCCAGGTTCGAGTCCCACAAGTCCCGCCGCGTTCCACCAGGGTTCCGGGGTGCCTACAATGTCCACGACGCACCCAGCAAAGGCGCACTGTGATTGGGAAGAAAAGTTGGGAAAGTGGGCAAAAGTCCCGAATTTGGTCCAAAATCACACCCAGGTTCGAGTCCCACAAGTCCCGCCGCGTTCCACCAGGGTTCCGGGGTGCCTACAATGTCCACGACGCACCCAGCAAAGGCGCACTGTGATTGGGAAGAAAAGTTGGGAAAGTGGGCAAAAGTCCCGAATTTGGTCCAAAATCACACCCAGGTTCGAGTCCCACAAGTCCCGCCGCGTTCCACCAGGGTTCCGGGGTGCCTACAATGTCCACGACGCACCCAGCAAAGGCGCACTGTGATTGGGAAGAAAAGTTGGGAAAGTGGGCAAAAGTCCCGAATTTGGTCCAAAATCACACCCAGGTTCGAGTCCCACAAGTCCCGCCGCGTTCCACCAGGGTTCCGGGGTGCCTACAATGTCCACGACGCACCCAGCAAAGGCGCACTGTGATTGGGAAGAAAAGTTGGGAAAGTGGGCAAAAGTCCCGAATTTGGTCCAAAATCACACCCAGGTTCGAGTCCCACAAGTCCCGCCGCGTTCCACCAGGGTTCCGGGGTGCCTACAATGTCCACAACTTACCCAGCAAAGGCGCACTGTGATTGGGAAGAAAAGTTGGGAAATTTGGCAAAAGTCCCGAATTTGGTCCAAAATCACACCCAGGTTCGAGTCCCACAAGTCCCGCCGCGTTCCACCAGGGTTCCGGGGTGCCTACAATGTCCACAACGCACCCAGCAAAGGCGCACTGTGATTGGGAAGAAAAGTTGGGAAAGTGGGCAAAAGTCCCGAATTTGGTCCAAAATCACACCCAGGTTCGAGTCCCACAAGTCCCGCCGCGTTCCACCAGTGTCTCGGGGTGCCTACAATGTCCACAACTTACCCAGCAAAGGCGCACTGTGATTGGGAAGAAAAGTTGGGAAAGTGGGCAAAAGTCCCGAATTTGATCCAAAATTATGCCCGGGTTGGAGTACCACGAGTCCGGCCGCGTTCCACCGGTGTCCCGGGGGTGCCTGGCATGTCCACAACTTACCCAGCAAAGGCGCACTGTGATTGGGAAGAAAAGTTGGGAAAGTGGGCAAAAGTCCCGAATTTGATCCAAAATTATGCCCGGGTTGGAGTACCACGAGTCCGGCCGCGTTCCACCGGTGTCCCGGGGGTGCCTGGCATGTCCACAACTTACCCAGCAAAGGCGCACTGTGATTGGGAAGAAAAGTTGGGAAAGTGGGCAAAAGTCCCGAATTTGATCCAAATTTATGCCCGGGTTGGAGTACCACGAGTCCGGCCGCGTTCCACCGGTGTCCCGGGGGTGCCTGCCATGTCCACAACTTACCCAGCAAAGGCGCACTGTGATTCAGAAGAAAAGTTGGGAAAGTGGGCAAAAGTCCCGAATTTGATCCAAAATTATGCCCGGGTTGGAGTACCACGAGTCCGGCCGCGTTCCACCGGTGTCCCGGGGGTGCCTGGCATGTCCACAACTTACCCAGCAAAGGCGCACTGTGATTGGGAAGAAAAGTTGGGAAAGTGGGCAAAAGTCCCGAATTTGATCCAAATTTATGCCCGGGTTGGAGTACCACGAGTCCGGCCGCGTTCCACCGGTGTCCCGGGGGTGCCTGCCATGTCCACAACTTACCCAGCAAAGGCGCACTGTGATTCAGAAGAAAAGTTGGGAAAGTGGGGAAAAAAAGGACCGGGAAATATCCAAAATTATGCCCGGGTTGGAGTACCACGAGTCCGGCCGCGTTCCACCGGTGTCCCGGGGGTGCCTGGCACGTCCACAACTTACCCAGCAAAGGCGCACTGTCAGTGGGGAAGACCAAACATGTCTCGGATTTTTTCCAAGTACCTTAACGAGAGAGGCTAAAAAGCACCTGTTTTTACCTTCTCTCGTTGTTGTACTTAGAAAAAAAACGAGAAAATAAAAAATCTGGGTTTTTTTCTAAGTACCTTAACGAGAGAGGCTAAAAAAAACCATTTTTTACCTTCTCTCGTTGTTGTACTTAGAAAAAAAACGAGAAAAAAATTTTTCCCCATTCATTTCAATGGGAGTTCATTTTTTTTTTGGGATTTTTTCTAAGTACCTTAACGAGAGAGGCTTAATTTTTCACCTACTTTTTACCTTCTCTCGATTTTTCGTTTTTTACCTGGTCGACCAAAACACCTCCATCTCGTTACTATGTGCACCATGTCTGACAGGCTGAAATCACAGGGAACGCGTCCGAGTCAAAGTGAGCTATTTTCGGACACAAATATGGTGTTTTTCCCCTCTATCCTCTGGTTCTTTTTTCAAACTGATCTTCCAGCATCTGAGCGACAGGGGCTCATGCAGACACCTGTGTCCGCCCGAGGGGCGCCTTCCCGGACACATATATGGTGCTTCCCCCCTCTTTACCCCGGTCCTTTTTCAAACTGATCTTCCAGCATCTGAGCGACAGGGGCTCATGCAGACACCTGTGTCCGCCCGAGGGGCGCCTTCCCGGACACATATATGGTGTTTTTCCCCTCTATCCTCTGGTCCTTTTTTCAAACTGATCTTCCAGCATCTGAGCGACAGGGGCTCATGCAGACACCTGTGTCCGCCCGAGGGGCGCCTTCCCGGACACATATATGGTGCTTTCCCCCTCTTTACCCCGGTCCTTTTTCAAACTGCTCTTCCAGCATCTGAGCGACAGGGGCTCATGCAGACACCTGTGTCCGCCTAAGGGGCGCCTTCTCGGACACATTTTCAACTTTTCCCGCATGAATGAAATCCTGGAACTGATTCCACCCAGGTACTTAGGGCTTCCAGGGCTTGAGCGACAGGGGCTCTGTCCGGAGCGTG